>NW_027227535.1:0-103041 GCF_037783145.1 Equus przewalskii | reverse complement strand
ACCACTTGGCGAACACTCCGGAATCACCTGCCGGGCATGCCGGAACCACCTCTCAGACATGCCAGAACCACGTGCCAATGAACCCGGAAGCACCAGCCGAGCACGCCGGAACCACCTGCTCGACTCGCCAGAACCACCTGACGGACACGCCAAAATCACCTGCCGGCTACGCCACAACCAGTTGGTGAACACTTCGGAATCACCTGCCGGACTTGCTGGAACCACCTGCCGGTCATGCCAAAATCACCTGCCAACTACGCCAGAACCACTTGGCGGACACTGCGGAAACACCTGTCGGGCCGGCCGGAACCACATCTCAGACGTGCCAGAACCATGTGCATGAGATGCTGGAACCACACCCCGAACAGACGGAAAACACCTGCCAGACCCGTCTGAACAACCTGCCGAGCACGCCGGAGCCACCTGCTCGACTCGCCGGAACCACCTACCTGACATGCCCAAATCACCAGCCGGGTATGCCAGTACCACTTGGCGGACACTCCGGAATCATCTGCCGGACATGCCGGAACCAGCTCTCAGAGACACCAGAACCACGTGCCGGAGACGCCGGAAGCACCTGCCGAGCATGCCGGAGCCACCTGCTCGACTCGCCAGAAACACCTGCCGGACACGCCAAAATCACCTGCCGTGTATGCCAGAACCACCTGGCGGACACTCCAAAATCACCTGTCGCGCATGCCGGAACCACCTCTCAGACGTGCCGGAAGCACGTGCCGGACACGCCGGAATCACCTACCAGACAGACCGGAACCACCTGCCGAGAACGCCGGAGCCACCTGTTCGACTCGCTGGAACCACCTGCCGGACAGGCCAATATCAACTGCTGGCTCTGCCAGAACCACCTTGGGGACGGTCCGGAATCACCTGCCAGCCATGGCGGAACCACCTCTCAGACGTACCAGAACCACCTGCCGGAGAAGCTGGAAACACGTCCTGGACAGTCTGGAACCACCTGCCGGCCAAGCCTGAACCACCTGCCAAGCACAACGGAACAACCTGCCAGACACGCCAAAATCACCTGCGTGTTATGCCAGAACCACTTGGAGGACTCTCTGGGATGACCTGCCGGGCATGCCGGAACCACCTCTCAGACGTGCCAGAAGCACGTGGCGGACAGTCCGGAATCACCTGTTGGGCATACGCAACCACCTGTGAGACGTAACAGAACCACGCGCCGTGCACGCCGGAACCACCTACCGGACAGACCAGAATCAACTCTTCGGCATGCCGGAACCACAAGTCAGAGGTGCCAGAAACACGTGCCGGAGACGCCGGAAGCACCTGCCAAGCACGTTGGAACCACCTGCTCAACGCGCCTGAACCACCTGCCGGACATGCCAAAATCACCTGCCGACTATGCCAGAACCACTTGGCGAACACTCCGGAATCACTTGCCGGGCATGCAGGAACCACCTCTCAGACATGCCAGAACCCCGTGCCAATGACCCCGGAAGCACAAGCCGAGCACGCCGGAACCACCTGCTCGACTCGCCAGAACCACCTGCCGATCACGCAAAAATCTCCTGCCGGCTACGCCACAACCAGTTGGTGAACACTTTGGAACCACCTGCCAGGCTTGCTGGAACCACCTGCCAATCATGCCAAAATCACCTGCCAACTACGCCAGAACCGCTTGGCGGACACTGCGGAAACACCTGTCAGGCCGGCTGGAACAACATCTCAGACGTGCCAGAAATGTGTTCATGAGATGCTGGAACCACACCCCGAACAGACGGATACCACCTGCCAGAACCGCCTGAACCACCTGCTGAGCACGCCGGAACCACCTGCTCGACTCACCGGTACCACCTCCCTGACACGCCAAAATCACCTGCCGGGTATGCCAGAACCACTTGGCGGACACTCCGGAATCATCTGCCGGACATGCCGGAACCAGCTCTCAGACACACCAGAACCAAGTGCCGGAGACGCCGGAAGCACCTGCCGAGCATGCCGGAGCCACCTGCTCGACTCGCCAGAAACACCTGCCGGACACGCCAAAATCACCTGCCGGGTACGCCAGAACCACCGGGCGGAGACTCCGGAATCACCTGTCGCTCATGCCGGAACCACCTCTCAGACGTGCCGGAAGCACGTGCCAGACACGTCGGAAACACCTACCGGACAGACCGGAACCACCTGCCAAGAACGCCAGAGCCACCTGTTCGACTCGCTGGAACCACCTGCCGGACAGGCCAATATCAACTGCTGGCTATGCCAGAACCACCTGGGGGACGGTCCGGGATCACCTGCCAGCCATGGCGGAACCACCTCTCAGACGTACCAGAACCACCTGCCGGAGAACCTGGAAACACGTCCTGGACATACTGGAACCAAGTGACGGCCATGCCTGAACCACCTGCCGAGCACGCCGGAAGCACCTGCTCGACTCGCCAGAACCACCTGCCGGACACGCAACAATCACCTGCCGGCTACGCCACAACCAGTTGGGGAACACTTTGGAATCACCTGCCATTCTTGCTGAAACCACCTGCCAGTCATGCCAAAATCACCTGCCAACTACGCCAGAACCGCTCGGCGGACACTGCGGAAACACCTGTCGGGCCTGCTGGAACCACATCTCAGACGTGCCAGAAACGTGTTCATGAGATGCTGGAACCACACCCCGAACAGACGGATACCACCTGCCAGAACCGCCTGAACCACCTGCTGAGCACGCCGGAACCACCTGCTCGACTCACCAATACCACCTCCCTGACACGCCAAAATCACCTGCTGGGTATGCCAGAACCACTTGGCGGACACTCCGGAATCATCTGCCGGACATGCCGGAACCAGCTCTCAGACACACCAGAACCACGTGCCGGAGACGCCGGAAGCACCTGCCGAGCATGCCGGAGCCACCTGCTCGACTCGCCAGAAACACCTGCCGGACACGCCAAAATCACCTGCCGGGTATGCCAGAACCACCTGGCGGACACTACGGAATCACCTGCCGCGCATGCCGGAACCACCTCTCAGATGTGCCGGAAGCACGAGCCAGACACGCCGGAAACACCTACCGGACAGACCGGAACCACCTGCCAAGAACGCCGGAGCCACCTGTTCGACTCGCTGGAACCACCTGCCGGACAGGCCAATATCAACTGCTGGCTATGCCAGAACCACCTGGGGGACAGTCCGGGATCACCTGCCAGCCATGGCGGAACCACCTCTCAGACGTACCAGAACCTCCTGCCGGAGAAGCTGGAAACACGTCCTGGACACACTGGAACCACGTGACGGCCATGCCTGAACCACCTGCCGAGCACGGCAGAACCACCTGCCGGACACGCCAAAATCACCTGCGGGCTACGCCAGAACCACTTGGACGACTCTCCGAAATGACCTGCCGGGCATGTTGGAACCACCTCTCAGACGTGCCAGAAGCACGTGGCGGACAGTCCGGAATCACCTGTTGGGCATACGCAACCACCTCTGACACGTACCAGAACCACGTGCCGTGCACGCCGGAACCACCTAACGGACAGACCGGAATCAACTTTTGGGCATGCCGGAACCACCAGTCAGATGTGCCAGAAACACGTGCCGGAGACGCCGGCAGCACCTGCCGAGCACGTCGCAACCACCTGCTCAACTCGCCGGAACCACCTGCCGGACACGCCAAAATCACCTGCCCGCTACACCAGCACCACTTCGGGGACAAGCCGGAATCACGTGAGGGGCATGCCGGCACAGCCTCTCAGACTGAACCTCGTGCCGGACACCAAAGAACCACCTGCCGGACAGACCGGAACCACCTGCCGGACACGCCGGAACAACCGGCTCGACCCGCCGGAACGACCGCTGGACATGCAAAATCACCTGCCGGCTACGCCGGAAACACTTGGCGAACACTCCGGAATCACCTGCCGGGAATGCCGGAAGCACCTCTCAGATATGCCAGAACCACGTGCAGCTGAACCCGGAAGCACCTGCCGAGCACGCCGGAACCACCTGCTCGACTCGCCAGAACCACCTGCCGGACACGCAAAAATCACCTGCCGGCTACGCCACAACCAGTTGGGGAACACTTCGGAATCACCTGGCGGACTTGCTGGAACCACCTGCCGGTCATGCCAAAATCACCTGCCAATTACGCCAGTACCACTTGGCGGACACTGTGGAAACACCTGTCGGGCCGGCCAGAACCACATCTCAGACGTGCCAGAACCATGTGCATGAGATGCTGGAACCACACCCCGAACAGACGGAAAACACCTGCCAGACCCGTCTGAACAACCTGCCGAGCACGCCGGAGCCACCTGCTCGACTCGCCAGAACCACCTACCTGACATGCCCAAATCACCAGCCGGGTATGCCAGAACCACTTGGCGGACACTCCGGAATCATCTGCCGGACATGCCGGAACCAGCTCTCAGAGACACCAGAACCACGTGCCGGAGACGCCGGAAGCACCTGCCGAGCATGCCGGAGCCACCTGCTCGACTCGCCAGAAACACCTGCCGGACACGCCAAAATCACCTGCCGGGTATGCCAGAACCACCTGGCGGACACTCCGAAATCACCTGTCGCGCATGCCGGAACCACCTCTCAGACGTGCCGGAAGCACGTGCCGGACACGCCGGAATCACCTACCAGACAGACCGGAACCACCTGCCGAGCACGCCGGAGCCACCTGTTCGACTCGCTGGAACCACCTGCCGGACAGGCCAATATCAACTGCTGGCTATGCCAGAACCACCTGGGGGACGGTCTGGAATCACCTGCCAGCCATGGCGGAACCACCTCTCAGACGTACCAGAACCACCTGCCGGAGAAGCTGGAAACACGTCCTGGACAGTCTGGAACCACCTGCCGGCCAAGCCTGAACCACCTGCCAAGCACAACGGAACAACCTGCCAGACACGCCAAAATCACCTGCGTGTTATGCCAGAACCACTTGGAGGACTCTCTGGGATGACCTGCCGGGCATGCCGGAACCACCTCTCAGACGTGCCAGAAGCACGTGGCGGACAGTCCGGAATCACCTGTTGGGCATACGCAACCACCTGTGAGACGTAACAGAACCACGCGCCGTGCACGCCGGAACCACCTACCGGACAGACCAGAATCAACTCTTCGGCATGCCGGAACCACAAGTCAGAGGTGCCAGAAACACGTGCCGGAGACGCCGGAAGCACCTGCCGAGCATGCCGGAGCCACCTGCTCGACTCGCCAGAAACACCTGCCGGACACGCCAAAATCACCTGCCGGGTACGCCAGAACCACCTGGCGGACACTCCGGAATCACTTGCCGGGCATGCAGGAACCACCTCTCAGACATGCCAGAACCCCGTGCCAATGACCCTGGAAGCACCAGCCGAGCACGCCGGAACCACCTGCTCGACTCGCCAGAACCACCTGCCGATCACACAAAAATCACCTGCCGGCTACGCCACAACCAGTTGGTGAACACTTTGGAATCACCTGCCAGGCTTGCCGGAACCACCTGCCAGTCATGCCAAAATCACCTGCCATCTACGCCAGAACCGCTAGGCGGACACTGCGGAAACACCTGTCGGGCCGGCTGGAACCACATCTCAGACGTGCCAGAAACGTGTTCATGAGATGCTGGAACCACACCCCGAACAGACGGATACCACCTGCCAGAACCGCCTGAACCACCTGCTGAGCACGCCGGAACCACCTGCTCGACTCACCGGTACCACCTCCCTGACACGCCAAAATCACCTGCCGGGTATGCCAGAACCACTTGGCGGACACTCCGGAATCATCTGCCGGACATGCCGGAACCAGCTCTCAGACACACCAGAACCAAGTGCCGGAGACGCCGGAAGCACCTGCCGAGCATGCCGGAGCCACCTGCTCGACTCGCCAGAAACACCTGCCGGACACGCCAAAATCACCTGCCGGGTACGCCAGAACCACCGGGCGGAGACTCCGGAATCACCTGTCGCTCATGCCGGAACCACCTCTCAGACGTGCCGGAAGCACGTGCCAGACACGCCGGAAACACCTACCGGACAGACCGGAACCACCTGCCAAGAACGCCGGAGCCACCTGTTCGACTCGCTGGAACCACCTGCCGGACAGGCCAATATCAACTGCTGGCTATGCCAGAACCACCTGGGGGACGGTCCGGGATCACCTGCCAGCCATGGCGGAACCACCTCTCAGACGTACCAGAACCACCTGCCGGAGAACCTGGAAACACGTCCTGGACATACTGGAACCAAGTGCCGGCCATGCCTGAACCACCTGCCGAGCACGGCGGAAGCACCTGCCGGACACGCCAAAATCACCTGCGGGCTACACCAGAACCACTTGGACGACTCTCCGAAATGACCTGCCGGGCATGTTGGAACCACCTCTCAGACGTGCCAGAAGCACGTGGCGGACAGTCCGGAATCACCTGTTGGGCATACGCAACCACCTCTGACACGTACCAGAACCACGTGCCGTGCACGCCGGAACCACCTACCGGACAGACCGGAATCAACTTTTGGGCATGCCGGAACCACCAGTCAGATGTGCCAGAAACACGTGCCGGAGACGCCGGAAGCACCTGCCGAGCACGTCGGAACCACCTGCTCAACTCGCCTGAACCACCTGCCGGACACGCCAAAATCACCTGCCCGCTACACCAGCACCACTTCGGGGACAAGCCGGAATCACGTGAGGGGCATGCCGGCACAGCCTCTCAGACTGAACCTCGTGCCGGACACCACAGAACCACCTGCCGGACAGACCGGAACCACCTGCCGGACACGCCGGAACCACCGGCTCGACCCGCCGGAACGACCGCTGGACATGCAAAATCACCTGCCGGCTACGCCGGAAACACTTGGCGAACACTCCGGAATCACCTGCCGGGCATGCCGGAACCACCTCTCAGATATGCCAGAACCACGTGCCAATGACCCCGGAAGCATCTGCCGAGCACGCCGGAACCACCTGCTCGTACTCGCCAGAACCACCTGCCGGACACGCAACAATCACCTGCCGGCTACGCCACAACCAGTTGGGGAACACTTCGGAATCACCTGCCGGGCTTGCTGGAACCACCTGCCGGTCATGCCAAAATCACCTGGCAATTACGCCAGTACCACTTGGCGGACACTGTGGAAACACCTGTCGGGCCGGCCGGAAGCACATCTCAGACGTGCCACAACCCTGTGCATGAGATGCTGGAACCACACCCCGAACAGACGGAAAACACCTGCCAGACCCGTCGGAACAACCTGCCGAGCACGCCGGAGCCACCTGCTCGACTCGCCGGAACCACCTACCTGACATGCCCAAATCACCAGCCGGGTATGCCAGAACCACTTGGCGGGCACTCCGGAATCATCTGCCGGACATGCCGGAACCAGCTCTCAGAGACACCAGAACCACGTGCCGGAGACGCCGGAAGCACCTGCCGAGCATGCCGGAGCCACCTGCTCGACTCGCCAGAAACACCTGCCGGACACGCCAAAATCACCTGCCGGGTACGCCAGAACCACCTGGCGGACACTCCGAAATCACCTGTCGCGCATGCCGGAACCACCTCTCAGACGTGCCGGAAGCACGTGCCGGACACGCCGGAATCACCAACCAGACAGACCGGAACAACGTGCCGAGCACGCCTGAGCCACCTGTTCGACTCGCTGGAACCACCTGCTGGACAGGCCAATATCAACTGCTGGCTATGCAAGAACCACCTGGGGGAAGGTCCGGAATCACCTGCCAGCCATGGCGGAACCACCTCTCAGACGTACCAGAACCACCTGCCGGAGAAGCTGGAAACACGTCCTGGACAGTCTGGAACCACCTGCCGGCCAAGCCTGAACCACCTGCCAAGCACAACGGAACAACCTGCCAGACACGCCAAAATCACCTGCGTGTTATGCCAGAACCACTTGGAGGACTCTCTGGGATGACCTGCCGGGCATGCCGGAACCACCTCTCAGACGTGCCAGAACCATGTGGCGGACAGTCCGGAATCACCTGTTGGGCATGCGCAACCACCTCTGAGACGTACCAGAACCACATGCCGTGCAGGCTGGAACCACCTACCGGACAGACCGGAATCACCTTTCGGGCATGCCGGAACCACCTGTCAGATGTGCCAGAAACACGTGCCGGAGACGCCGGAAGCACCTGCCAAGCACGTTGGAACCACCTGCTCAACGCGCCTGAACCACCTGCCGGACATGCCAAAATACCTGCCGACTATGCCAGAACCACTTGGCGAACACTCCGGAATCACTTGCCGGGCATGCAGGAACCACCTCTCAGACATGCCAGAACCCCGTGCCAATGACCCCGGAACCACCAGCCGAGCACGCCGGAACCACCTGCTCGACTCGCCAGAACCACCTGCCGATCACGCAAAAATCACCTGCCGGCTACGCCACAACCAGTTGGTGAACACTTTGGAACCACCTGCCAGGCTTGCTGGAACCACCTGCCAGTCATGCCAAAATCACCTGCCAACTACGCCAGAACCGCTTGGCGGACACTGCGGAAACACCTGTCGGGCCGGCTGGAACCACATCTCAGACGTGCCAGAAACGTGTTCATGAGATGCTGGAACCACACCCCGAACAGACGGATACCACCTGCCAGAACCGCCTGAACCACCTGCTGAGCACGCCGGAACCACCTGCTCGACTCACCGGTACCACCTCCCTGACACGCCAAAATCACCTGCTGGGTATGCCAGAACCACTTGGCGGACACTCCGGAATCATCTGCCGGACATGCCGGAACCAGCTCTCAGACACACCAGAACCAAGTGCCGGAGACGCCGGAAGCACCTGCCGAGCATGCCGGAGCCACCTGCTCGACTCGCCAGAAACACCTGCCGGACACGCCAAAATCACCTGCCGGGTACGCCAGAACCACCTGGCGGACACTCCGAAACCACCTGCCGCGCATGCCGGAACCACCTATCAGACGTGCCGGAAGCACGTGCCGGACACCCCGGAAACACCTACCGGACAGACCGGAACCACCTGCTGAGCACGCCGGAGCCACCTGCTCGACTCGCTGGAACCACCTGCCGGACAGGCCAATATCAACTGCTGGCTATGCCAGAACCACCTGGGGGACGGTCCGGAATCACCTGCCAGCAATGGCGGAACCACCTCTCAGACGTACCAGAACCACCTGCCGGAGAAGCTGGAAACACGTCCTGGACAGACTGGAACCACGTGACGGCCATGCCTGAACCACCTGCCGAGCACGGCGGAACCACCTGCCGGACATGCCGAAATCACCTGCGGGCTACACCAGAACCACTTGGACGACTCTCCGAAATGACCTGCCGGGCATGTTGGAACCACCCCTCAGACGTGCCAGAAGCACGTGGCGGACAGTCCGGAATCACCTGTTGGGCATACGCAACCACCTCTGAGACGTACCAGAACCGCGTCCGTGCACGCCGGAACCACCTACCGGACAGACCGGAATCAACTTTTGGGCATGCCGGAACCACCAGTCAGATGTGCCAGAAACACGTGCCGGAGACGCCGGAAGCACCTGCCGAGCACGTCGGAACCACCTGCTCAACTCGCCTGAACCACCTGCCGGACACGCCAAAATCACCTGCCCGCTACACCAGCACCACTTCGGGGACAAGCCGGAATCACGTGAGGGGCATGCCGGCACAGCCTCTCAGACTGAACCTCGTGCCGGACACCACAGAACCACCTGCCGGACAGACCGGAACCACCTGCCGGACACGCCGGAACCACCGGCTCGACCCGCCGGAACGACCGCTGGACATGCAAAATCACCTGCCGGCTACGCCGGAAACACTTGGCGAACACTCCGGAATCACCTGCCGGGCATGCCGGAACCACCTCTCAGATATGCCAGAACCACGTGCCAATGACCCCGGAAGCACCTGCCGAGCACGCCGGAACCACCTGCCGGACACGCAAAAATCACCTACCGGCTACGCCACAACCAGTTGGGGAACACTTCGGAATCACCTGCCGGGCTTGCTGGAACCACCTGCCGGTCATGCCAAAATCACCTGGCAATTACGCCAGTACCACTTGGCGGACACTGTGGAAACACCTGTCGGGCCGGCCGGAAGCACATCTCAGACGTGCCACAACCCTGTGCATGAGATGCTGGAACCACACCCCGAACAGAGGGAAAACACCTGCCAGACCCGTCTGAACAACCTGCCGAGCACGCCGGAGCCACCTGGTCGACTCGCCGGAACCACCTACCTGACATGCCCAAATCACCAGCCGGGTATGCCAGAACCACTTGGCGGACACTCCGGAATCATCTGCCGGACATGCCGGAACCAGCTCTCAGACACACCAGAACCACGTGCCGGAGACGCCGGAAGCACCTGCCGAGCATGCCGGAGCCACCTGCTCGACTCGCCAGAAACACCTGCCGGACACGCCAAAATCACCTGCCGGGTACGCCAGAACCACCTGGCGGACACTCCGAAATCACCTGTCGCGCATGCCGGAACCACCTCTCAGACGTGCCGGAAGCACGTGCCGGACACGCCGGAATCACCAACCTGACAGACCGGAACAACGTGCCGAGCACGCCTGAGCCACCTGTTCGACTCGCTGGAACCACCTGCTGGACAGGCCAATATCAACTGCTTGCTATGCAAGAACCACCTGGGGGAAGGTCCGGAATCACCTGCCAGCCATGGCAGAACCACCTCTCAGACGTACCAGAACCACCTGCCAGAGAAGCTGGAAACACGTCCTGGACAGTCTGGAACCACCTGCCGGCCAAACCTGAACCACCTGCCAAGCACAACGGAACTACCTGCCAGACACGCCAAAATCACCTGCGTGTTATGCCAGAACCACTTGGAGGACTCTCTGGGATGACCTGCCGGGCATGCCGGAACCACCTCTCAGAGGTGCCAGAACCATGTGGCGGACAGTCCGCAATCACCTGTTGGGCATGCGCAACCACCTCTGAGACGTACCAGAACCACATGCCGTGCAGGCTGGAACCACCTACCGGACAGACCGGAATCACCTTTCAGGCATGCCGGAACCACCTGTCAGATGTGCCAGAAACACGTGCCGGAGACGCCGGAAGCACCTGCCAAGCACGTTGGAACCACCTGCTCAACGCGCCTGAACCACCTGCCGGACATGCCAAAATACCTGCCGACTATGCCAGAACCACTGGGCGAACACTCCGGAATCACTTGCCGGGCATGCAGGAACCACCTCTCAGACATGCCAGAACCCCGTGCCAATGACCCCGGAACCACCAGCCGAGCACGCCGGAACCACCTGCTCGACTCGCCAGAACCACCTGCCGATCACGCAAAAATCACCTGCCGGCTACGCCACAACCAGTTGGTGAGCACTTTGGAACCACCTGCCAGGCTTGCTGGAACCACCTGCCAGTCATGCCAAAATCACCTGCCAACTACGCCAGAACCGCTTGGCGGACACTGCGGAAACACCTGTCGGGCCGGCTGGAACCACATCTCAGACGTGCCAGAAACGTGTTCATGAGATGCTGGAACCACACCCCGAACAGACGGATACCACCTGCCAGAACCGCCTGAACCACCTGCTGAGCACGCCGGAACCACCTGCTCGACTCACCGGTACCACCTCCCTGACACGTCAAAATCACCTGCTGGGTATGCCAGAACCACTTGGCGGACACTCCGGAATCATCTGCCGGACATGCCGGAACCAGCTCTCAGACACACCAGAACCAAGTGCCGGAGACGCCGGAAGCACCTGCCGAGCATGCCGGAGCCACCTGCTCGACTCGCCAGAAACACCTGCCGGACACGCCAAAATCACCTGCCGGGTACGCCAGAACCACCTGGCGGACACTCCGAAACCACCTGCCGCGCATGCCGGAACCACCTCTCAGACGTGCCGGAAGCACGTGCCGGACACCCCGGAAACACCTACCGGACAGACCGGAACCACCTGCTGAGCACGCCGGAGCCACCTGTTCGACTCGCTGGAACCACCTGCCGGACAGGCCAATATCAACTGCTGGCTATGCCAGAACCACCTGGGGGACGGTCCGGAATCACCTGCCAGCAATGGCGGAACCACCTCTCAGACGTACCAGAACCACCTGCCGGAGAAGCTGGAAACACGTCCTGGACAGACTGGAACCACGTGACGGCCATGCCTGAACCACCTGCCGAGCACGGCGGAACCACCTGCCGGACACGCCAAAATCACCTGCGGGCTACGCCAGAACCACTTGGACGACTCTCCGAAATGACCTGCCGGGCATGTTGGAACCACCTCTCAGACGTGCCAGAAGCACGTGGCGGACAGTCCGGAATCACCTGTTGGGCATACGCAACCACCTCTGAGACGTACCAGAACCGCGTCCGTGCACGCCGGAACCACCTACCGGACAGACCGGAATCAACTTTTGGGCATGCCGGAACCACCAGTCAGATGTGCCAGAAACACGTGCCGGATACGCCGGAAGCACCTGTCGAGCACATCGGAACCACCTGCTCAACTCGCCTGAACCACCTGCCGGACACGCCAAAATCACCTGCCCGCTACACCAGCACCACTTCGGGGACAAGCCGGAATCACGTGAGGGGCATGCCGGCACAGCCTCTCAGACTGAACCTCGTGCCGGACACCACAGAACCACCGGCCGGACAGACCGGAACCACCTGCCGGACACGCCGGAACCACCGGCTCGACCCGCCGGAACGACCGCTGGACATGCAAAATCACCTGCCGGCTACGCCGGAAACACTTGGCGAACACTCCGGAATCACCTGCCGGGCATGCCGGAACCACCTCTCAGATATGCCAGAACCACGTGCCAATGAACCCGGAAGCACCTGCCGAGCACGCCGGAACCACCTGCTCGACTCGCCAGAACCACCTGCCGGACACGCCAAAATCACCTGCCGGCTACGCCTCAACCAGTTGGGGAACACTTCGGAATCACCTGGCGGACTTGCTGGAACCACCTGCCGGTCATGCCAAAATCACCTGGCAATTACGCCAGTACCACTTGGCGGACACTGTGGAAACACCTGTCGGGCCGGCCAGACCCACATCTCAGACGTGCCAGAACCATGTGCATGAGATGCTGGAACCACACCCCGAACAGAGGGAAAACACCTGCCAGACCCGTCTGAACAACCTGCCGAGCACGCCGGAGCCACCTGCTCGACTCGCCGGAACCACCTACCTGACATGCCCAAATCACCAGCCGGGTATGCCAGAACCACTTGGCGGACACTCCAGAATCATCTGCCGGACATGCCGGAACCAGCTCTCAGAGACACCAGAACCACGTGGCGGAGACGCCGGAAGCACCTGCCGAGCATGCCGGAGCCACCTGCTCGACTCGCCAGAAACTCCTGCCGGACACGCCAAAATCACCTGCCGGGTACGCCAGAACCACCTGGCGGACACTCCGAAATCACCTGTCGCGCATGCCGGAACCACCTCTCAGACGTGCCGGAAGCACGTGCCGGACACGCCGGAATCACCTACCGGACAGACCGGAACCTCCTGCCGAGCACGCCGGAGTCACCTGTTCGACTCGCTGGAACCACCTGCCGGACAGGCCAATATCAACTGCTGGCTCTGCCAGAACCACCTTGGGGACGGTCCGGAATGACCTGCAAGCCATGGCGGAACCACCTCTCAGACGTACCAGAACCACCTGCCGGAGAAGCTGGAAACACGTCCTGGACAGTCTGGAACCACCTGCCGGCCAAGCCTGAACCACCTGCCAAGCACAACGGAACAACCTGCCAGACACGCCAAAATCACCTGCGTGTTATGCCAGAACCACTTGGAGGACTCTCTGGGATGACCTGCCCGGCATGCCGGAACCACCTCTCAGACGTGCCAGAACCATGTGGCGGACAGTCCGGAATCACCTGTTGGGCATGAGCAACCACCTCTGAGACGTACCAGAACCACATGCCGTGCAGGCTGGAACCACCTACCGGACAGACCGGAATCACCTTTCGGGCATGCCGGAACCACCTGTCAGATGTGCCAGAAACACGTGCCGGAGACGCCGGAAGCACCTGTCAAGCACGTTGGAACCACCTGCTCAACTCGCCTGAACCACCTGCCGGACATGCCAAAATCACCTGCCGACTATGCCAGAACCACTTGGCGAACACTCCGGAATCACTTGCCGGGCATGCAGGAACCACCTCTCAGACATGCCAGAACCCCGTGCCAATGACCCCGGAAGCACCAGCCGAGCACGCCGGAACCACCTGCTCGACTCGCCAGAACCACCTGCCGATCACGCAAAAATCTCCTGCCGGCTACGCCACAACCAGTTGGGGAACACTTTGGAATCGCCTGCCAGGCTTGCCGGAACCACCTGCCAGTCATGCCAAAATCACCTGCCAACTACGCCAGAACCGCTTGGCGGACACTGCGGAAACACCTGTCGGGCCGGCTGGAACCACATCTCAGACGTGCCAGAAACGTGTTCATGAGATGCTGGAACCACACCCTGAACAGACGGATACCACCTGCCAGAACCGCCTGAACCACCTGCTGAGCACGCCGGAACCACCTGCTCGACTCACCGGTACCACCTCCCTGACACGCCAAAATCACCTGCTGGGTATGCCAGAACCACTTGGCGGACACTCCGGAATCATCTGCCGGACATGCCGGAACCAGCTCTCAGACACACCAGAACCAAGTGCCGGAGACGCCGGAAGCACCTGCCGAGCATGCCGGAGCCACCTGCTCGACTCGCCAGAAACACCTGCCGGACACGCCAAAATCACCTGCCGGGTATGCCAGAACCACCTGGCGGAGACTCCAGAATCACCTGTCGCGCATGCCGGAACCACCTCTCAGACGTGCCGGAAGCACGTGCCAGACACGCCGGAACCACCTACCGGACAGACCGGAACCACCTGCCAAGAACGCCGGAGCCACCTGTTCGACTCGCTGGAACCACCTGCCGGACAGGCCAATATCAACTGCTGGCTATGCCAGAACCACCTGGGGGACAGTCCGGGATCACCTGCCAGCCATGGCGGAACCATCTCTCAGACGTACCAGAACCACCTGCCAGAGAAGCTGGAAACACGTCCTGGACAGTCTGGAACCACCTGCCGGCCAAACCTGAACCACCTGCCAAGCACAACGGAACTACCTGCCAGACACGCCAAAATCGCCTGCGTGTTATGCCAGAACCACTTGGAGGACTCTCTGGGATGACCTGCCGGGCATGCCGGAACCACCTCTCAGACGTGCCAGAACCATGTGGCGGACAGTCCGGAATCTCCTGTTGGGCATGCGCAACCACCTCTGAGACGTACCAGAACCACATGCCGTGCAGGCTGGAACCACCTACCGGACAGACCGGAATCACCTTTCGGGCATGCCGGAACCACCTGTCAGATGTGCCAGAAACACGTGCCGGAGACGCCGGAAGCACCTGCCAAGCACGTTGGAACCACCTGCTCAACGCGCCTGAACCACCTGCCGGACATGCCAAAATCACCTGCCGACTATGCCAGAACCACTTGGCGAACACTCCGGAATCACTTGCCGGGCATGCAGGAACCACCTCTCAGACAAGCCAGAACCCCGTGCCAATGACCCCGGAAGCACCAGCCGAGCACGCCGGAACCACCTGCTCGACTCGCCAGAACCACCTGCCGATCACGCAAAAATCACCTGCCGGCTACGCCACAACCAGTTGGTGAACACTTTGGAACCACCTGCCAGGCTTGCTGGAACCACCTGCCAGTCATGCCAAAATCACCTGCCAACTACGCCAGAACCGCTTGGCGGACACTGTGGAAACACCTGTCGGGCCGGCTGGAACCACATCTCAGACGTGCCAGAAACGTGTTCATGAGATGCTGGAACCACACCCCGAACAGACGGATACCACCTTCCAGAACCGCCTGAACCACCTGCTGAGCACGCCGGAACCACCTGCTCGACTCACCGGTACCACCTCCCTGACACGCCAAAATCACCTGCCGGGTATGCCAGAACCACTTGGCGGACACTCCGGAATCATCTGCCGGACATGCCGGAACCAGCTCTCAGACACACCAGAACCAAGTGCCGGAGACGCCGGAAGCACCTGCCGAGCATGCCGGAGCCACCTGCTCGACTCGCCAGAAACACCTGCCGGACACGCCAAAATCACCTGCCGGGTACGCAAGAACCACCGGGCGGAGACTCCGGAATCACCTGTCGCTCATGCCGGAACCACCTCTCAGACGTGCCGGAAGCACGTGCCAGACACGCCGGAAACACCTACCGGACAGACCGGAACCACCTGCCAAGAACGCCGGAGCCACCTGTTCGACTCGCTGGAACCACCTGCCGGACAGGCCAATATCAACTGCTGGCTATGCCAGAACCACCTGGGGGACGGTCCGGGATCACCTGCCAGCCATGGCGGAACCACCTCTCAGACGTACCAGAACCACCTGCCGGAGAACCTGGAAACACGTCCTGGACATACTGGAACCAAGTGACGGCCATGCCTGAACCACCTGCCGAGCACGGCGGAAGCACCTGCCGGACACGCCAAAATCAACTGCGGGCTACACCAGAACCACTTGGACGACTCTCCGAAATGACCTGCCGGGCATGTTGGAACCACCTCTCAGACGTGCCAGAAGCACGTGGCGGACAGTCCGGAATCACCTGTTGGGCATACGCAACCACCTCTGACACGTACCAGAACCACGTGCCGTGCACGCCGGAACCACCTACCGGACAGACCGGAATCAAATTTTGGGCATGCCGGAACCACCAGTCAGATGTGCCAGAAACACGTGCCGGAGACTCCGGAAGCACCTGCCGAGCACGTCGCAACCACCTGCTCAACTCGCCTGAACCACCTGCCGGACACGCCAAAATCACCTGCCCGCTACACCAGCACCACTTCGGGGACAAGCCGGAATCACGTGAGGGGCATGCCGGCACAGCCTCTCAGACTGAACCTCGTGCCGGACACCACAGAACCACCTGCCGGACAGACCGGAACCACCTGCCGGACACGCCGGAACCACCGGCTCGACCCGCCGGAACGACCGCTGGACATGCAAAATCACCTGCCGGCTACGCCGGAAACACTTGGCGAACACTCCGGAATCACCTGCCGGGCATGCCGGAACCACCTCTCAGATATGCCAGAACCACGTGCCAATGACCCCGGAAGCACCTGCCGAGCACGCCGGAACCACCTGCTCGACTCGCCAGAACCACCTGCCGGACACGCAACAATCACCTGCCGGCTACGCCACAACCAGTTGGGGAACACTTCGGAATCACCTGCCGGGCTTGCTGGAACCACCTGCCGGTCATGCCAAAATCACCTGGCAATTACGCCAGTACCACTTGGCGGACACTGTGGAAACACCTGTCGGGCCGGCCGGAAGTACATCTCAGACGTGCCACAACCATGCGCATGAGATGCTGGAACCACACCCCGAACAGACGGAAAACACCTGCCAGACCCGTCTGAACAACCTGCCGAGCACGCCGGAGCCACCTGCTCGACTCGCCGGAACCACCTACCTGACATGCCCAAATCACCAGCCGGGTATGCCAGAACCACTTGGCGGGCACTCCGGAATCATCTGCCGGACATGCCGGAACCAGCTCTCAGAGACACCAGAACCACGTGCCGGAGACGCCGGAAGCACCTGCCGAGCATGCCGGAGCCACCTGCTCGACTCGCCAGAAACTCCTGCCGGACACGCCAAAATCACCTGCCGGGTACGCCAGAACCACCTGGCGGACACTCCGAAATCACCTGTCGCGCATGCCGGAACCACCTCTCAGACGTGCCGGAAGCACGTGCCGGACACGCCGGAATCACCTACCGGACAGACCGGAACCTCCTGCCGAGCACGCCGGAGTCACCTGTTCGACTCGCTGGAACCACCTGCCGGACAGGCCAATATCAACTGCTGGCTCTGCCAGAACCACCTTGGGGACGGTCCGGAATGACCTGCAAGCCATGGCGGAACCACCTCTCAGACGTACCAGAACCACCTGCCGGAGAAGCTGGAAACACGTCCTGGACAGTCTGGAACCACCTGCCGGCCAAGCCTGAACCACCTGCCAAGCACAACGGAACAACCTGCCAGACACGCCAAAATCACCTGCGTGTTATGCCAGAACCACTTGGAGGACTCTCTGGGATGACCTGCCCGGCATGCCGGAACCACCTCTCAGACGTGCCAGAACCATGTGGCGGACAGTCCGGAATCACCTGTTGGGCATGAGCAACCACCTCTGAGACGTACCAGAACCACATGCCGTGCAGGCTGGAACCACCTACCGGACAGACCGGAATCACCTTTCGGGCATGCCGGAACCACCTGTCAGATGTGCCAGAAACACGTGCCGGAGACGCCGGAAGCACCTGTCAAGCACGTTGGAACCACCTGCTCAACTCGCCTGAACCACCTGCCGGACATGCCAAAATCACCTGCCGACTATGCCAGAACCACTTGGCGAACACTCCGGAATCACTTGCCGGGCATGCAGGAACCACCTCTCAGACATGCCAGAACCCCGTGCCAATGACCCCGGAAGCACCAGCCGAGCACGCCGGAACCACCTGCTCGACTCGCCAGAACCACCTGCCGATCACGCAAAAATCACCTGCCGGCTACGCCACAACCAGTTGGGGAACACTTTGGAATCGCCTGCCAGGCTTGCCGGAACCACCTGCCAGTCATGCCAAAATCACCTGCCAACTACGCCAGAACCGCTTGGCGGACACTGCGGAAACACCTGTCGGGCCGGCTGGAACCACATCTCAGACGTGCCAGAAACGTGTTCATGAGATGCTGGAACCACACCCTGAACAGACGGATACCACCTGCCAGAACCGCCTGAACCACCTGCTGAGCACGCCGGAACCACCTGCTCGACTCACCGGTACCACCTCCCTGACACGCCAAAATCACCTGCTGGGTATGCCAGAACCACTTGGCGGACACTCCGGAATCATCTGCCGGACATGCCGGAACCAGCTCTCAGACACACCAGAACCAAGTGCCGGAGACGCCGGAAGCACCTGCCGAGCATGCCGGAGCCACCTGCTCGACTCGCCAGAAACACCTGCCGGACACGCCAAAATCACCTGCCGGGTATGCCAGAACCACCTGGCGGAGACTCCAGAATCACCTGTCGCGCATGCCGGAACCACCTCTCAGACGTGCCGGAAGCACGTGCCAGACACGCCGGAACCACCTACCGGACAGACCGGAACCACCTGCCAAGAACGCCGGAGCCACCTGTTCGACTCGCTGGAACCACCTGCCGGACAGGCCAATATCAACTGCTGGCTATGCCAGAACCACCTGGGGGACAGTCCGGGATCACCTGCCAGCCATGGCGGAACCATCTCTCAGACGTACCAGAACCACCTGCCAGAGAAGCTGGAAACACGTCCTGGACAGTCTGGAACCACCTGCCGGCCAAACCTGAACCACCTGCCAAGCACAACGGAACTACCTGCCAGACACGCCAAAATCGCCTGCGTGTTATGCCAGAACCACTTGGAGGACTCTCTGGGATGACCTGCCGGGCATGCCGGAACCACCTCTCAGACGTGCCAGAACCATGTGGCGGACAGTCCGGAATCTCCTGTTGGGCATGCGCAACCACCTCTGAGACGTACCAGAACCACATGCCGTGCAGGCTGGAACCACCTACCGGACAGACCGGAATCACCTTTCGGGCATGCCGGAACCACCTGTCAGATGTGCCAGAAACACGTGCCGGAGACGCCGGAAGCACCTGCCAAGCACGTTGGAACCACCTGCTCAACGCGCCTGAACCACCTGCCGGACATGCCAAAATCACCTGCCGACTATGCCAGAACCACTTGGCGAACACTCCGGAATCACTTGCCGGGCATGCAGGAACCACCTCTCAGACAAGCCAGAACCCCGTGCCAATGACCCCGGAAGCACCAGCCGAGCACGCCGGAACCACCTGCTCGACTCGCCAGAACCACCTGCCGATCACGCAAAAATCACCTGCCGGCTACGCCACAACCAGTTGGTGAACACTTTGGAACCACCTGCCAGGCTTGCTGGAACCACCTGCCAGTCATGCCAAAATCACCTGCCAACTACGCCAGAACCGCTTGGCGGACACTGTGGAAACACCTGTCGGGCCGGCTGGAACCACATCTCAGACGTGCCAGAAACGTGTTCATGAGATGCTGGAACCACACCCCGAACAGACGGATACCACCTTCCAGAACCGCCTGAACCACCTGCCGAGCACGCCGGAACCACCTGCTCGACTCACCGGTACCACCTCCCTGACACGCCAAAATCACCTGCCGGGTATGCCAGAACCACTTGGCGGACACTCCGGAATCACCTGCCGGACATGCCGGAACCAGCTCTCAGACACACCAGAACCAAGTGCCGGAGACGCCGGAAGCACCTGCCGAGCATGCCGGAGCCACCTGCTCGACTCGCCAGAAACACCTTCCGGACACGCCAAAATCACCTGCCGGGTATATCAGAACCACCTGGCGGACACTACGGAATCACCTGCCGCGCATGCCGGAACCACCTGTCAGACATGCCGGAAGCACATGCCGGACACGTCGGAAACACCTACCGGACAGACTGGAACCACCTGCCAACAACGCCGGAGCCACCTGTTCGACTCGCTGGAACCACCTGCCGGACAGGCCAATATCAACTGCTGGCTATGCCAGAAACACCTGGCCGACAGTCCGGGATCACCTGCCAGCCATGGCGGAACCACCTCTCAGACGTACCAGAACCACCTGCCGGAGAAGCTGGAAACACGTCCTGGACACACTGGAACCACGTGACGGCCATGCCTGAACCACCTGCCGAGCACGGCGGAACCACCTGCCGGACACGCCAAAATCACCTGCGGGCTACGCCAGAACCACTTGGACGACTCTCCGAAATGACCTGCCGGGCATGTTGGAACCACCTCTCAGACGTGCCAGAAGCACGTGGCGGACAGTCCGGAATCACCTGTTGGGCATACGCAACCACCTCTGAGAGGTACCAGAACCACGTGCCGTGCACGTCGGAACCACCTACCGGACACACCGGAATCAAATTTTGGGCATGCCGGAACCACCAGTCAGATGTGCCAGAAACACGTGCCGGAGACGCCGGAAGCCCCTGCCGAGCACGTCGCAACCACCTGCTCAACTCGCCTGAACCACCTGCCGGACACGCCAAAATCACCTGCCCGCTACACCAGCACCACTTCGGGGACAAGCCGGAATCACGTGAGGGGCATGCCGGCACAGCCTCTCAGACTGAACCTCGTGCCGGACACCACAGAACCACCTGCCGGACAGACCGGAACCACCTGCCGGACACGCCGGAACCACCGGCTCGACCCGCAGGAACGACCACTGGACATGAAAAATCACCTGCCGGCTACGCCACAACCAGTTGGTGAACACTTTGGAACCACCTGCCAGGCTTGCTGGAACCACCTGCCAGTCATGCCAAAATCACCTGCCAACTACGCCAGAACCGCTTGGCGGACACTGCGGAAACACCTGTCGGGCCGGCTGGAACAACATCTCAGACGTGCCAGAAATGTGTTCATGAGATGCTGGAACCACACCCCGAACAGACGGATACCACCTGCCAGAACCGCCTGAACCACCTGCTGAGCACGCCGGAACCACCTGCTCGACTCACCGGTACCACCACCCTGACACGCCAAAATCACCTGCTGGGTATGCCAGAACCACTTGGCGGACACTCCGGAATCATCTGCCGGACATGCCGGAACCAGCTCTCAGACACACCAGAACCAAGTGCCGGAGACGCCGGAAGCACCTGCCGAGCATGCCGGAGCCACCTGCTCGACTCGCCAGAAACACCTGCCGGACACGCCAAAATCACCTGCCGGGTACGCCACAACCACCGGGCGGAGACTCCGGAATCACCTGTCGCGCATGCCGGAACCACCTCTCAGACGTGCCGGAAGCACGTGCCAGACACGCCGGAAACACCTACCGGACAGACCGGAACCACCTGCCAAGAACGCCGGAGCCACCTGTTCGACTCGCTGGAACCACCTGCCGGACAGGCCAATATCAACTGCTGGCTATGCCAGAACCACCTGGGGGACAGTCCGGGATCACCTGCCAGCCATGGCGGAACCACCTCTCAGACGTACCAGAACCACATGCCGGAGAAGCTGGAAACACGTCCTGGACACACTGGAACCACGTGACGGCCATGCCTGAACCACCTGCCGAGCACGGCGGAAGCACCTGCCGGACACGCCAAAATCACCTGCGGGCTACGCCAGAACCACTTGGACGACTCTCCGAAATGACCTGCCGGGCATGTTGGAACCACCTCTCAGACGTGCCAGAAGCAAGTGGCGGACAGTCCGGAATCACCTGTTGGGCATACGCAACCACCTGTGAGACGTACCAGAACCACGCGCCGTGCACGCCGGAACCACCTACCGGACAGACCAGAATCAACTCTTCGGCATGCCGGAACCACCAGTCAGATGTGCCAGAAACACGTGCCGGAGACGCCCGAAGCACCTGCCGAGCATGCCGGAGCCACCTGCTCGACTCGCCAGAAACACCTGCCGGACACGCCAAAATCACCTGCCGGGTACGCCAGAACCACCTGGCGGACACTCCGGAATCACTTGCCGGGCATGCAGGAACCACCTCTCAGACATGCCAGAACCCCGTGCCAATGACCCCGGAAGCACCAGCCGAGCACGCCGGAACCACCTGCTCGACTCGCCAGAACCACCTGCCGATCACGCAAAAATCACCTGCCGGCTACGCCACAACCAGTTGGTGAACACTTTGGAATCACCTGGCAGGCTTGCTGGAACCACCTGCCAGTCATGCCAAAATCACCTGCCAACTACGCCAGAACCGCTTGGCGGACACTGCGGAAACACCTGTCCGGCCGACTGGAAACACATCTCAGACGTGCCAGAAACGTGTTCATGAGATGCTGGAACCACACCCCCAACAGACGGATACCACCTGCCAGAACCGCCTGAACCACCTGCTGAGCACGCCGGAACCACCTGCTCGACTCACCGGTATCACCTCCCTGACACACCAAAATCACCTGCTGGGTATGCCAGAACCACTTGGCGGACACTCCGGAATCATCCGCCGGACATGCCGGAACCAGCTCTCAGACACACCAGAACCAAGTGCCGGAGACGCCGAAGGACCTGCCGAGAATGCCGGAGCCACCTGCTCGACTCGCCAGAAACACCTGCCGGGGACGCCAAAATCTCCTGCCGGGTACGCCAGAACCACCTGGCGGACACTCAGAAATCACCTGTCGCGCATGCCGGAACCACCTCTCAGACGTGCCGGAAGCACGTGCCGGACACGCCGGAATCACCTACCGGACACACTGGAACCACCTGCCGAGCACGCCGGAGCCACCTGTTCGACTCGCTGGAACCACCTGCCGGACAGGCCAATATCAACTGCTGGCTATGCCAGAACCACCAGGGGGACGGTCCGGAATCACCTGCCAGCCATGGCGGAACCACCTCTCAGACGTACCAGAACCACCTGCCGGAGAAGCTGGAAACACGTCCTGGACAGACTGGAACCACGTGACGGCCATGCCTGAACCACCTGCCGAGCACGGCGGAACCACCTGCCGGACACACCAAAATCACCTGCGGGCTACGCCAGAACCACTTGGACGACTCTCCGAAATGACCTGCCGGGCATGTTGGAACCACCTCTCAGACGTGCCAGAAGCACGTGGCAGACAGTCCGGAATCACCTGTTGGGCATACGCAACCACCTCTGAGACGTACCAGAACCACGTGCCGTGCATGCCGGAACCACCTACCGGACAGACCGGAATCAACTTTTGGGCATGCCGGAACCACCAGTCAGATGTGCCAGAAACACGTGCCGGAGACGCCGGAAGCACCTGCCGAGCACGTTGCAACCACCTGCTCAACTCGCCTGAACCACCTGCCAGACACGCCAAAATCACCTGCCCGCTACACCAGCACCACTTCGGGGACAAGCCGGAATCACGTGAGGGGCATGACGGCACAGCCTCTCAGACTGAACCTCCTGCCGGACACCAAAGAACCACCTGCCGGACAGACCGGAACCACCTGCCGGACACGCCGGAACCACCGGCTCGACCCGCCGGAACGACCCCTGGACATGCAAAATCACCTGCCGGCTACACCGGAACACTTGGCGAACACTCCGGAATCACCTGCCGGGCATGCCGGAAGCACCTCTCAGATATGCCAGAACCATGTGCCAATGACCCCGGAAGCACCTGCCGAGCACGCCGGAACCACCTGCTCGACTCGCCAGAACCACCTGCCGGACACGCAAAAATCACCTGCCGGCTATGCCACAACCAGTTGGGGAACACTTCGGAATCACCTGCCGGGCTTGCTGGAACCACCTGAGGGTCATGCCAAAATCACCTGGCAATTACGCCAGTACCACTTGGCGGACACTGTGGAAACACCTGTCGGGTCGGACGGAACCACATCTCAGACGTGCCAGAACCATGTGCATGAGATGCCGGAACCACACCCCGAACAGACGGAAAACACCTGCCAGACCCGTCTGAACAACCTGCCGAGCACGCCGGAGCCACCTGCTCGACTCGCCGGAACCACCTACCTGACATGCCCAAATCACCAGCCGGGTATGCCAGAACCACTTGGCGGGCACTCCGGAATCATCTGCCGGACATGCCGGAACCAGCTCTCAGACACACCAGAACCAAGTGCCGGAGACGCCGGAAGCACCTGCCGAGCATGCCGGAGCCACATGCTCGACTCGCCAAAAACACCTGCCGGACACGCCAAAATCACCTGCCGGGTATGCCAGAACCACCTGGCGGACACTACGGAATCACCTGCCAGGCATGCCGGAACCACCTCTCAGACGTGCCGGAAGCACGTGCCAGACACGCCGGAAACACCTACCGGACAGACCGGAACCACATGCCAAGAACGCCAGAGCCACCTGTTCGACTCGCTGGAACCACCTGCCGGACAGGCCAATATCAACTGCTGGCTATGCCAGAACCACCTGGGGGACAGTCCGGGATCACCTGCCAGCCATGGCGGAACCACCTCTCAGACGTACCAGAACCACCTGCCGGAGAAGCTGGAAACACGCCCTGGACACACTGGAACCCCGTGACGGCCATGCCTGAACCACCTGCCGAGCACGGCGGAACCACCTGCCGGACACGCCAAAATCACCTGCGGGCTACGCCAGAACCACTTGGACGACTCTCCGAAATGACCTGCCGGGCATGTTGGAACCACCTCTCAGACGTGCCAGAAGCACGTGGCGGACAGTCCGGAATCACCTTTTGGGCATACGCAACCACCTCTGAGACGTACAAGAACCACGTGCCGTGCACGTCGGAACCACCTACCGGACAGACCGGAATCAAGTTTTGGGCATGCCGGAACCACCAGTCAGATGTGCCGGAAACACGTGCCGGAGACGCCGGAAGCACCTGCCGAGCACGTCGCAACCACCTGCTCAACTCGCCTGAACCACCTGCCGGACACGACAAAATCACCTGCCCGCTACACCAGCACCACTTCGGGGACAAGCCGGAATCACGTGAGGGGCATGCCGGCACAGCCTCTCAGACTGAACCTCGTGCCGGACACCACAGAACCACATGCCGGACAGACCGGAACCACCTGCCGGACATGCCGGAACCACCTGTTCGACTCGCTGGAACCACCTGCCGGACAGGCCAATATCAACTGCTGGCTATGCCAGAACCACCTGGGGGCGGTCCGGAATCACCTGCCAGCCATGGCGGAACCACCTCTCAGACGTACCAGAACCACCTGCCGGAGAAGCTGGAAACACGTCCTGGACCGTCTGGAACCACCTGCCGGCCAAGCCTGAGCCACCTGCCAAGCACAACGGAGCAACCTGACAGACACGCCAAAATCACCTGCGTGTTATGCCAGAACCACTTGGAGGACGCTCTGGGATGACCTGCCGGGCATGCCGGAACCACCTCTCAGACGTGCCAGAACCATGTGGCGGACAGTCCGGAATCACCTGTTGGGCATGCGCAACCACCTCTGAGACGTACCAGAACCACATGCCGTGCAGGCTGGAACCACCTACCGCACAGACCGGAATCACCTTTCGGGCATGACGGAACCACCTGTCAGATGTGCCAGAAACACGTGCCGGAGACGCCGGAAGCACCTGCCAAGCACGTTGGAACCACCTGCTCAACTCGCCTGAACCACCTGCCGGACATGCCAAAATCACCTGCCGACTATGCCAGAACCACTTGGCGAACACTCCGGAATCACTTGCCGGGCATGCAGGAACCACCTCTCAGACATGCCAGAACCCCGTGCCAATGACCCCGGAAGCACCAGCCGAGCACGCCGGAACCACCTGCTCGACCCGCAGGAACGACCACTGGACATGAAAAATCACCTGCCGGCTACGCCACAACCAGTTGGTGAACACTTTGGAACCACCTGCCAGGCTTGCTGGAACCACCTGCCAGTCATGCCAAAATCACCTGCCAACTACGCCAGAACCGCTTGGCGGACACTGCGGAAACACCTGTCGGGCCGGCTGGAACAACATCTCAGACGTGCCAGAAATGTGTTCATGAGATGCTGGAACCACACCCCGAACAGACGGATACCACCTGCCAGAACCGCCTGAACCACCTGCTGAGCACGCCGGAACCACCTGCTCGACTCACCGGTACCACCACCCTGACACGCCAAAATCACCTGCTGGGTATGCCAGAACCACTTGGCGGACACTCCGGAATCATCTGCCGGACATGCCGGAACCAGCTCTCAGACACACCAGAACCAAGTGCCGGAGACGCCGGAAGCACCTGCCGAGCATGCCGGAGCCACCTGCTCGACTCGCCAGAAACACCTGCCGGACACGCCAAAATCACCTGCCGGGTACGCCACAACCACCGGGCGGAGACTCCGGAATCACCTGTCGCGCATGCCGGAACCACCTCTCAGACGTGCCGGAAGCACGTGCCAGACACGCCGGAAACACCTACCGGACAGACCGGAACCACCTGCCAAGAACGCCGGAGCCACCTGTTCGACTCGCTGGAACCACCTGCCGGACAGGCCAATATCAACTGCTGGCTATGCCAGAACCACCTGGGGGACAGTCCGGGATCACCTGCCAGCCATGGCGGAACCACCTCTCAGACGTACCAGAACCACATGCCGGAGAAGCTGGAAACACGTCCTGGACACACTGGAACCACGTGACGGCCATGCCTGAACCACCTGCCGAGCACGGCGGAAGCACCTGCCGGACACGCCAAAATCACCTGCGGGCTACGCCAGAACCACTTGGACGACTCTCCGAAATGACCTGCCGGGCATGTTGGAACCACCTCTCAGACGTGCCAGAAGCAAGTGGCGGACAGTCCGGAATCACCTGTTGGGCATACGCAACCACCTGTGAGACGTACCAGAACCACGCGCCGTGCACGCCGGAACCACCTACCGGACAGACCAGAATCAACTCTTCGGCATGCCGGAACCACCAGTCAGATGTGCCAGAAACACGTGCCGGAGACGCCCGAAGCACCTGCCGAGCATGCCGGAGCCACCTGCTCGACTCGCCAGAAACACCTGCCGGACACGCCAAAATCACCTGCC
Organism: Equus przewalskii; assembly: GCF_037783145.1. Classification (NCBI taxonomy): domain Eukaryota; kingdom Metazoa; phylum Chordata; class Mammalia; order Perissodactyla; family Equidae; genus Equus; species Equus przewalskii. The sequence continues at coordinate 75,370 of NW_027227535.1, read as the reverse complement.
GGGTACGCCAGAACCACCTGGCGGACACTCCGGAATCACTTGCCGGGCATGCAGGAACCACCTCTCAGACATGCCAGAACCCCGTGCCAATGACCCCGGAAGCACCAGCCGAGCACGCCGGAACCACCTGCTCGACTCGCCAGAACCACCTGCCGATCACGCAAAAATCACCTGCCGGCTACGCCACAACCAGTTGGTGAACACTTTGGAATCACCTGGCAGGCTTGCTGGAACCACCTGCCAGTCATGCCAAAATCACCTGCCAACTACGCCAGAACCGCTTGGCGGACACTGCGGAAACACCTGTCCGGCCGACTGGAAACACATCTCAGACGTGCCAGAAACGTGTTCATGAGATGCTGGAACCACACCCCCAACAGACGGATACCACCTGCCAGAACCGCCTGAACCACCTGCTGAGCACGCCGGAACCACCTGCTCGACTCACCGGTATCACCTCCCTGACACACCAAAATCACCTGCTGGGTATGCCAGAACCACTTGGCGGACACTCCGGAATCATCCGCCGGACATGCCGGAACCAGCTCTCAGACACACCAGAACCAAGTGCCGGAGACGCCGAAGGACCTGCCGAGAATGCCGGAGCCACCTGCTCGACTCGCCAGAAACACCTGCCGGGGACGCCAAAATCTCCTGCCGGGTACGCCAGAACCACCTGGCGGACACTCAGAAATCACCTGTCGCGCATGCCGGAACCACCTCTCAGACGTGCCGGAAGCACGTGCCGGACACGCCGGAATCACCTACCGGACACACTGGAACCACCTGCCGAGCACGCCGGAGCCACCTGTTCGACTCGCTGGAACCACCTGCCGGACAGGCCAATATCAACTGCTGGCTATGCCAGAACCACCAGGGGGACGGTCCGGAATCACCTGCCAGCCATGGCGGAACCACCTCTCAGACGTACCAGAACCACCTGCCGGAGAAGCTGGAAACACGTCCTGGACAGACTGGAACCACGTGACGGCCATGCCTGAACCACCTGCCGAGCACGGCGGAACCACCTGCCGGACACACCAAAATCACCTGCGGGCTACGCCAGAACCACTTGGACGACTCTCCGAAATGACCTGCCGGGCATGTTGGAACCACCTCTCAGACGTGCCAGAAGCACGTGGCAGACAGTCCGGAATCACCTGTTGGGCATACGCAACCACCTCTGAGACGTACCAGAACCACGTGCCGTGCATGCCGGAACCACCTACCGGACAGACCGGAATCAACTTTTGGGCATGCCGGAACCACCAGTCAGATGTGCCAGAAACACGTGCCGGAGACGCCGGAAGCACCTGCCGAGCACGTTGCAACCACCTGCTCAACTCGCCTGAACCACCTGCCGGACACGCCAAAATCACCTGCCCGCTACACCAGCACCACTTCGGGGACAAGCCGGAATCACGTGAGGGGCATGACGGCACAGCCTCTCAGACTGAACCTCCTGCCGGACACCAAAGAACCACCTGCCGGACAGACCGGAACCACCTGCCGGACACGCCGGAACCACCGGCTCGACCCGCCGGAACGACCCCTGGACATGCAAAATCACCTGCCGGCTACACCGGAACACTTGGCGAACACTCCGGAATCACCTGCCGGGCATGCCGGAAGCACCTCTCAGATATGCCAGAACCATGTGCCAATGACCCCGGAAGCACCTGCCGAGCACGCCGGAACCACCTGCTCGACTCGCCAGAACCACCTGCCGGACACGCAAAAATCACCTGCCGGCTATGCCACAACCAGTTGGGGAACACTTCGGAATCACCTGCCGGGCTTGCTGGAACCACCTGAGGGTCATGCCAAAATCACCTGGCAATTACGCCAGTACCACTTGGCGGACACTGTGGAAACACCTGTCGGGCCGGACGGAACCACATCTCAGACGTGCCAGAACCATGTGCATGAGATGCCGGAACCACACCCCGAACAGACGGAAAACACCTGCCAGACCCGTCTGAACAACCTGCCGAGCACGCCGGAGCCACCTGCTCGACTCGCCGGAACCACCTACCTGACATGCCCAAATCACCAGCCGGGTATGCCAGAACCACTTGGCGGGCACTCCGGAATCATCTGCCGGACATGCCGGAACCAGCTCTCAGAGACACCAGAACCACGTGCCGGAGACGCCGGAAGCACCTGACGAGCATGCCGGAGCCACCTGCTCGACTCGCCAGAAACACCTGCCGGACACGCCAAAATCACCTGCCGGGTACGCCACAACCACCGGGCGGAGACTCCGGAATCACCTGTCGCGCATGCCGGAACCACCTCTCAGACGTGCCGGAAGCACGTGCCAGACACGCCGGAAACACCTACCGGACAGACCGGAACCACCTGCCAAGAACGCCGGAGCCACCTGTTCGACTCGCTGGAACCACCTGCCGGACAGGCCAATATCAACTGCTGGCTATGCCAGAACCACCTGGGGGACAGTCCGGGATCACCTGCCAGCCATGGCGGAACCACCTCTCAGACGTACCAGAACCACATGCCGGAGAAGCTGGAAACACGTCCTGGACACACTGGAACCACGTGACGGCCATGCCTGAACCACCTGCCGAGCACGGCGGAACCACCTGCCGGACACGCCAAAATCACCTGCGGGCTACGCCAGAACCACTTGGACGACTCTCCGAAATGACCTGCCGGGCATGTTGGAACCACCTCTCAGACGTGCCAGAAGCAAGTGGCGGACAGTCCGGAATCACCTGTTGGGCATACGCAACCACCTGTGAGACGTACCAGAACCACGCGCCGTGCACGCCGGAACCACCTACCGGACAGACCAGAATCAACTCTTCGGCATGCCGGAACCACCAGTCAGATGTGCCAGAAACACGTGCCGGAGACGCCCGAAGCACCTGCCGAGCATGCCGGAGCCACCTGCTCGACTCGCCAGAAACACCTGCCGGACACGCCAAAATCACCTGCCGGGTACGCCAGAACCACCTGGCGGACACTCCGGAATCACTTGCCGGGCATGCAGGAACCACCTCTCAGACATGCCAGAACCCCGTGCCAATGACCCCGGAAGCACCAGCCGAGCACGCCGGAACCACCTGCTCGACTCGCCAGAACCACCTGCCGATCACGCAAAAATCACCTGCCGGCTACGCCACAACCAGTTGGTGAACACTTTGGAATCACCTGGCAGGCTTGCTGGAACCACCTGCCAGTCATGCCAAAATCACCTGCCAACTACGCCAGAACCGCTTGGCGGACACTGCGGAAACACCTGTCCGGCCGACTGGAAACACATCTCAGACGTGCCAGAAACGTGTTCATGAGATGCTGGAACCACACCCCCAACAGACGGATACCACCTGCCAGAACCGCCTGAACCACCTGCTGAGCACGCCGGAACCACCTGCTCGACTCACCGGTACCACCTCCCTGACACACCAAAATCACCTGCTGGGTATGCCAGAACCACTTGGCGGACACTCCGGAATCATCCGCCGGACATGCCGGAACCAGCTCTCAGACACACCAGAACCAAGTGCCGGAGACGCCGAAGGACCTGCCGAGAATGCCGGAGCCACCTGCTCGACTCGCCAGAAACACCTGCCGGAGACGCCAAAATCTCCTGCCGGGTACGCCAGAACCACCTGGCGGACACTCAGAAATCACCTGTCGCGCATGCCGGAACCACCTCTCAGACGTGCCGGAAGCACGTGCCGGACACGCCGGAATCACCTACCGGACAGACTGGAACCACCTGCCGAGCACGCCGGAGCCACCTGTTCGACTCGCTGGAACCACCTGCCGGACAGGCCAATATCAACTGCTGGCTATGCCAGAACCACCAGGGGGACGGTCCGGAATCACCTGCCAGCCATGGCGGAACCACCTCTCAGACGTACCAGAACCACCTGCCGGAGAAGCTGGAAACACGTCCTGGACAGACTGGAACCACGTGACGGCCATGCCTGAACCACCTGCCGAGCACGGCGGAACCACCTGCCGGACACACCAAAATCACCTGCGGGCTACGCCAGAACCACTTGGACGACTCTCCGAAATGACCTGCCGGGCATGTTGGAACCACCTCTCAGACGTGCCAGAAGCACGTGGCAGACAGTCCGGAATCACCTGTTGGGCATACGCAACCACCTCTGAGACGTACCAGAACCACGTGCCGTGCACGCCGGAACCACCTACCGGACAGACCGGAATCAACTTTTGGGCATGCCGGAACCACCAGTCAGATGTGCCAGAAACACGTGCCGGAGACGCCGGAAGCACCTGCCGAGCACGTTGCAACCACCTGCTCAACTCGCCTGAACCACCTGCCAGACACGCCAAAATCACCTGCCCGCTACACCAGCACCACTTCGGGGACAAGCCGGAATCACGTGAGGGGCATGACGGCACAGCCTCTCAGACTGAACCTCCTGCCGGACACCAAAGAACCACCTGCCGGACAGACCGGAACCACCTGCCGGACACGCCGGAACCACCGGCTCGACCCGCCGGAACGACCCCTGGACATGCAAAATCACCTGCCGGCTACACCGGAACACTTGGCGAACACTCCGGAATCACCTGCCGGGCATGCCGGAAGCACCTCTCAGATATGCCAGAACCATGTGCCAATGACCCCGGAAGCACCTGCCGAGCACGCCGGAACCACCTGCTCGACTCGCCAGAACCACCTGCCGGACACGCAAAAATCACCTGCCGGCTATGCCACAACCAGTTGGGGAACACTTCGGAATCACCTGCCGGGCTTGCTGGAACCACCTGAGGGTCATGCCAAAATCACCTGGCAATTACGCCAGTACCACTTGGCGGACACTGTGGAAACACCTGTCGGGCCGGACGGAACCACATCTCAGACGTGCCAGAACCATGTGCATGAGATGCCGGAACCACACCCCGAACAGACGGAAAACACCTGCCAGACCCGTCTGAACAACCTGCCGAGCACGCCAGAGCCACCTGCTCGACTCGCCGGAACCACCTACCTGACATGCCCAAATCACCAGCCGGGTATGCCAGAACCACTTGGCGGGCACTCCGGAATCATCTGCCGGACATGCCGGAACCAGCTCTCAGAGACACCAGAACCACGTGCCGGAGACGCCGGAAGCACCTGACGAGCATGCCGGAGCCACCTGCTCGACTCGCCAGAAACACCTGCCGGACACGCCAAAATCACCTGCCGGGTACGCCAGAACCACCTGGCGGACACTCCGGAATCACTTGCCGGGCATGCAGGAACCACCTCTCAGACATGCCAGAACCCCGTGCCAATGACCCCGGAAGCACCAGCCGAGCACGCCGGAACCACCTGCTCGACTCGCCAGAACCACCTGCCGATCACGCAAAAATCACCTGCCGGCTACGCCACAACCAGTTGGTGAACACTTTGGAATCACCTGGCAGGCTTGCTGGAACCACCTGCCAGTCATGCCAAAATCACCTGCCAACTACGCCAGAACCGCTTGGCGGACACTGCGGAAACACCTGTCCGGCCGACTGGAAACACATCTCAGACGTGCCAGAAACGTGTTCATGAGATGCTGGAACCACACCCCCAACAGACGGATACCACCTGCCAGAACCGCCTGAACCACCTGCTGAGCACGCCGGAACCACCTGCTCGACTCACCGGTACCACCTCCCTGACACACCAAAATCACCTGCTGGGTATGCCAGAACCACTTGGCGGACACTCCGGAATCATCCGCCGGACATGCCGGAACCAGCTCTCAGACACACCAGAACCAAGTGCCGGAGACGCCGAAGGACCTGCCGAGAATGCCGGAGCCACCTGCTCGACTCGCCAGAAACACCTGCCGGAGACGCCAAAATCTCCTGCCGGGTACGCCAGAACCACCTGGCGGACACTCAGAAATCACCTGTCGCGCATGCCGGAACCACCTCTCAGACGTGCCGGAAGCACGTGCCGGACACGCCGGAATCACCTACCGGACAGACTGGAACCACCTGCCGAGCACGCCGGAGCCACCTGTTCGACTCGCTGGAACCACCTGCCGGACAGGCCAATATCAACTGCTGGCTATGCCAGAACCACCAGGGGGACGGTCCGGAATCACCTGCCAGCCATGGCGGAACCACCTCTCAGACGTACCAGAACCACCTGCCGGAGAAGCTGGAAACACGTCCTGGACAGACTGGAACCACGTGACGGCCATGCCTGAACCACCTGCCGAGCACGGCGGAAGCACCAGCCGGACACGCCAAAATCACCTGCGGGCTACGCAAGAACCACTTGGACGACTCTCCGAAATGACCTGCCGGGCATGTTGGAACCACCTCTCAGACGTGCCAGAAGCACGTGGCGGACAGTCCGGAATCACCTGTTGGGCATACGCAACCACCTCTGAGACGTACCAGAACCACGTGCCGTGCATGCCGGAACCACCTACCGGACAGACCGGAATCAACTTTTGGGCATGCCGGAACCACCAGTCAGATGTGCCAGAAACACGTGCCGGAGACGCCGGAAGCACCTGCCGAGCACGTTGCAACCACCTGCTCAACTCGCCTGAACCACCTGCCGGACACGCCAAAATCACCTGCCCGCTACACCAGCACCACTTCGGGGACAAGCCGGAATCACGTGAGGGGCATGACGGCACAGCCTCTCAGACTGAACCTCCTGCCGGACACCAAAGAACCACCTGCCGGACAGACCGGAACCACCTGCCGGACACGCCGGAACCACCGGCTCGACCCGCCGGAACGACCCCTGGACATGCAAAATCACCTGCCGGCTACACCGGAACACTTGGCGAACACTCCGGAATCACCTGCCGGGCATGCCGGAAGCACCTCTCAGATATGCCAGAACCATGTGCCAATGACCCCGGAAGCACCTGCCGAGCACGCCGGAACCACCTGCTCGACTCGCCAGAACCACCTGCCGGACACGCAAAAATCACCTGCCGGCTATGCCACAACCAGTTGGGGAACACTTCGGAATCACCTGCCGGGCTTGCTGGAACCACCTGAGGGTCATGCCAAAATCACCTGGCAATTACGCCAGTACCACTTGGCGGACACTGTGGAAACACCTGTCGGGCCGGACGGAACCACATCTCAGACGTGCCAGAACCATGTGCATGAGATGCCGGAACCACACCCCGAACAGACGGAAAACACCTACCAGACCCGTCTGAACAACCTGCCGAGCACGCCGGAGCCACCTGCTCGACTCGCCGGAACCACCTACCTGACATGCCCAAATCACCAGCCGGGTATGCCAGAACCACTTGGCGGGCACTCCGGAATCATCTGCCGGACATGCCGGAACCAGCTCTCAGAGACACCAGAACCACGTGCCGGAGACGCCGGAAGCACCTGACGAGCATGCCGGAGCCACCTGCTCGACTCGCCAGAAACACCTGCCGGACACGCCAAAATCACCTGCCGGGTACGCCAGAACCACCTGGCGGACACTCTTAAATCACCTGTCGAGCATGCTGGAACCACCTCTCAGATGTGCCGGAAGCACGTGCCGGACACGCCGGAATCACCTACCGGACAGACCGGAACCACCTGCCAAGAACGCCGGAGCCACCTGTTCGACTCGCTGGAACCACCTGCCGGACAGGCCAATATCAACTGCTGGCTATGCCAGAACCACCTGGGGGACAGTCCGGGATCACCTGCCAGCCATTTCGGAACCAACTCTCAGACGTACCAGAACCACCTGCCGGAGAAGCTGGAAACACGTCCTGGACAGACTGGAACCACGTGACGGCCATGCCTGAACCACGTGCCGAACACGGCGGAACCACCTGCCGGACACGCCAAAATCACCTGCGGGCTACGCCAGAACCACTTGGACGACTCTCCGAAATGACCTGCCGGGCATGTTGGAACCACCTCTCAGATGTGCCAGAAGCACGTGGCGGACAGTCCGGAATCACCTGTTGGGCATACGCAACCACCTCTGAGACGTACCAGAACCACGTGCCGTGCACGCCGGAACCACCTACCGGACAGACCGGAATCAACTTTTGGGCATGCCGGAACCACCAGTCAGATGTGCCAGAAACACGTGCCGGAGACGCCGGAAGCACCTGCCGAGCACGTCGCAACCACCTGCTCAACTCGCCTGAACCACCTGCCGGACACGCCAAAATCACCTGCCCGCTACACCAGCACCACTTCGGGGACAAGCCGGAATCACGTGAGGGGCATGACGGCACAGCCTCTCAGACTGAACCTCGTGCCGGACACCACAGAACCACCTGCCGGACAGACCGGAACCACCTGCCGGACACGCCGGAACCACCGGCTCGACCCGCCGGAACGACCACTGGACATGAAAAATCACCTGCCGGCTACGCCGGAAACACTTGGCGAACACTCCGGAATCACCTGCCGGGCATGCCGGAACCACCTCTCAGATATGCCAGAACCACGTGCCAATGACCCCGGAAGCACCTGCCGAGCACGCCGGAACCACCTGCTCGACTCGCCAGAACCACCTGCCGGACACGCCAAAATCACCTGCCGGCTACGCCACAACCAGTTGGGGAACACTTCGGAATCACCTGGCGGACTTGCTGGAACCACCTGCCGGTCATGCCAAAATCACCTGCCAATTACGCCAGTACCACTTGGCGGACACTGTGGAAACACCTGTCGGGCCGGCCGGAAGTACATCTCAGACGTGCCACAACCAAGTGCATGAGATGCTGGAACCACACCCCGAACAGACGGAAAACACCTGCCAGACCCGTCTGAACAACCTGCCGAGCACGCCGGAGCCACCTGCTCGACTCGCCGGAACCACCTACCTGACATGCCCAAATCACCAGCCGGGTATGCCAGAACCACTTGGCGGACACTCCGGAATCATCTGCCGGACATGCCGGAACCAGCTCTCAGAGACACCAGAACCACGTGCCGGAGACGCCGGAAGCACCTGCCGAGCATGCCGGAGCCACCTGCTCGACTCGCCAGAAACACCTGCCAGACACGCCAAAATCACCTGCCGGGTACGCCAGAACCACCTGGCGGACACTCCGAAATCACCTGTCGCGCATGCCGGAACCACCTCTCAGACGTGCCGGAAGCACGTGCCGGACACGCCGGAATCACCTACCGGACAGACCGGAACCACCTGCAGAGCACGCCGGAGCCACCTGTTCGACTCGCTGGAACCACCTGCCGGACAGGCCAATATCAACTGCTGGCTATGCCAGAACCACCTGGGGGACGGTCCGGAATCACCTGCCAGCCATGGCGGAACCACCTCTCAGACGTACCAGAACCACCTGCCGGAGAAGCTGGAAACACGTCCTGGACACACTGGAACCACGTGACGGCCATGCCTGAACCACCTGCCGAGCACGGCGGAACCACCTGCCGGACACGCCAAAATCACCTGCAGGCTACGCCAGAACCACATGACGACTCTCTGAAATCACCTGCCGGGCATGTTGGAACCACCTCTCAGACGTGCCAGAAGCACGTGGCGGACAGTCCGGAATCACCTGTTGGGCATACGCAACCACCTCTGAGACGTACCAGAACCACGTGCCGTGCACACCGGAACCACCTACCTGACAGACCGGAATCAACTTTTGGACATGCTGGAACCACCAGTCAGATGTGCCAGAGACACGTGCCGGAGACGCCGGAAGCACCTTCCGAGCACGTTGCAACCACCTGCTCAACTCGCCTGAACCACCTGCCGGACACGCCAAAATCACCTGCCCGCTACACCAGCACCACTTCGGGGACAATCCGGAATCACGTGAGGGGCATGCCGGCACAGCCTCTCAGACTGAACCTCGTGCCGGACACCACAGAACCACCTGCCGGACAGACCGGAACCACCTGCCGGACACGCCGGAACCACCGGCTCGACCCGCCGGAACGACCGCTGGACATGCAAAATCACCTGCCGGCTACGCCGGAAACACTTGGCGAACACTCCGGAATCACTTGCCGGGCATGCAGGAACCACCTCTCAGACATGCCAGAACCCCGTGCCAATGACCCCGGAAGCACCAGCCGGGTATGCCAGAACCACTTGGCGGACACTCCGGAATCATCTGCCGGACATGCCGGAACCAGCTCTCAGAGACACCAGAACCACGTGCCGGAGACGCCGGAAGCACCTGCCGAGCATGCCGGAGCCACCTGCTCGACTCGCCAGAAACACCTGCCAGACACGCCAAAATCACCTGCCGGCTACGCCACAACCAGTTGGGGAACACTTTGGAATCACCTGCCAGGCTTGCTGGAACCACCTGCCAGTCATGCCAAAATCTAATGCCAACTACGCCAGTACCACTTGGCGGACACTGTGGAAACACCTGTCGGGCCGGCCGGAACCACATCTCAGACGTGCCAGAACCATGTGCATGAGATGCTGGAACCACACCCCGAACAGACGGAAAACACCTGCCATACCCGTCTGAACAACCTGCAGACCACGCCGGAGCCACCTACCTGACATGTCCGAATCACCAGCCGGGTATGCCAGAACCTCTTGGCGGACACTCCGGAATCATCTGCCGGACATGCCGGAACCAGCTCTCAGACACACCAGAACCACGTGCCGGAGACGCCGGAAGCACCTGCCGAGCATGCCGGAGACACCTGCTCGACTCTCCAGAAACTCCTGCCGGACACGCCAAAATCACCTGCCAACTACGCCAGAACCGCTTGGCGGACACTGCGGAAACACCTGTCGGGCCGGCTGGAACCACATCTCAGACGTGCCAGAAACGTGTTCATGAGATGCTGGAACCACACCCCGAACAGACGGATACCACCTGCCAGAACCGCCTGAACAACCTGCCGAGCACGCCGGAACCACCTGCTCGACTCGCCGGTACCACCTCCCTGACACGCCAAAATCACCTGCTGGGTACTCCAGAACCACCTGGCGGAGAAGCTGGAAACACGTCCTGGACAGTCTGGAACCACCTGCCGGCCAAGCCTGAACCACCTGCCAAGCACAACGGAACAACCTGCCAGACACGCCAAAATCACCTGCGTGTTATGCCAGAACCACTTGGAGGACTCTCTGGGATGACCTGCCGGGCATGCCGGAACCACCTCTCAGACGTGCCAGAACCATGTGGCGGACAGTCCGGAATCACCTGTTGGGCATGCGCAACCACCTCTGAGACGTACCAGAACCACATGCCGTGCAGGCTGGAACCACCTACCGGACAGACCGGAATCACCTTTCGGGCATGCCGGAACCACCAGTCAGATGTGCCAGAAACACGTGCCGGAGACGCCGGAAGCACCTGCCAAGCACGTTGGAACCACCTGCTCAACGCGCCTGAAACACCTGCCGGACATGCCAAAATCACCTGCCAACTACGCCAGAACCGCTTGGCGGACACTGCAGAAACACCTGTCGGGCCGGCTGGAACCACATCTCAGACGTGCCAGAAACGTGTTCATGAGATGCTGGAACCACACCCCGAACAGACGGATACCACCTTCCAGAACCGCCTGAACCACCTGCCGAGCACGCCGGAACCACCTGCTCGACTCACCGGTACCACCTCCCTGACACGCCAAAATCACCTGCTGGGTATGCCAGAACCACTTGGCGGACACTCCGGAATCATCTGCCGGACATGCCGGAACCAGCTCTCAGACACACCAGAACCAAGTGCCGGAGACGCCGGAAGCACCTGCCGAGCATGCCGGAGCCACATGCTGGACTCGCCAGAAACACCTGCCGGACACGCCAAAATCACCTGCCGGGTATGCCAGAACCACCTGGCGGACACTACGGAATCACCTGCCAGGCATGCCGGAACCACCTCTCAGACGTGCCGGAAGCACGTGCCAGACACGCCGGAAACACCTACCGGACAGACCGGAACCACATGCCAAGAACGCCGGAGCCACCTGTTCGACTCGCTGGAACCACCTGCCGGACAGGCCAATATCAACTGCTGGCTATGCCAGAACCACCTGGGGGACAGTCCGGGATCACCTGCCAGCCATGGCGGAACCACCTCTCAGACGTACCAGAACCACCTGCCGGAGAAGCTGGAAACACGCCCTGGACACACTGGAACCCCGTGACGGCCATGCCTGAACCACCTGCCGAGCACGGCGGAACCACCTGCCGGACACGCCAAAATCACCTGCGGGCTACGCCAGAACCACTTGGACGACTCTCCGAAATGACCTGCCGGGCATGTTGGAACCACCTCTCAGACGTGCCAGAAGCACGTGGCGGACAGTCCGGAATCACCTTTTGGGCATACGCAACCACCTCTGAGACGTACCAGAACCACGTGCCGTGCACGTCGGAACCACCTACCGGACAGACCGGAATCAAGTTTTGGGCATGCCGGAACCACCAGTCAGATGTGCCGGAAACACGTGCCGGAGACGCCGGAAGCACCTGCCGAGCACGTCGCAACCACCTGCTCAACTCGCCTGAACCACCTGCCGGACACGCCAAAATCACCTGCCCGCTACACCAGCACCACTTCGGGGACAAGCCGGAATCACGTGAGGGGCATGCCGGCACAGCCTCTCAGACTGAACCTCGTGCCGGACCCCACAGATCCACATGCCGGACAGACCGGAACCACCTGCCGGACATGCCGGAACCACCTGTTCGACTCGCTGGAACCACCTGCCGGACAGGCCAATATCAACTGCTGGCTATGCCAGAACCACCTGGGGGCGGTCCGGAATCACCTGCCAGCCATGGCGGAACCACCTCTCAGACGTACCAGAACCACCTGCCGGAGAAGCTGGAAACACGTCCTGGACAGTCTGGAACCACCTGCCGGCCAAGCCTGAGCCACCTGCCAAGCACAACGGAGCAACCTGCCAGACACGCCAAAATCACCTGCGTGTTATGCCAGAACCACTTGGAGGACGCTCTGGGATGACCTGCCGGGCATGCCGGAACCACCTCTCAGACGTGCCAGAACCATGTGGCGGACAGTCCGGAATCACCTGTTGGGCATGCGCAACCACCTCTGAGACGTACCAGAACCACATGCCGTGCAGGCTGGAACCACCTACCGGACAGACCGGAATCACCTTTCGGGCATGCCGGAACCACCTGTCAGATGTGCCAGAAAGACGTGCCGGAGACGCCGGAAGCACCTGCCAAGCACGTTGGAACCACCTGCTCAACTCGCCTGAACCACCTGCCGGACATGCCAAAATCACCTGCCGACTATGCCAGAACCACTTGGCGAACACTCCGGAATCACTTGCCGGGCATGCAGGAACCACATCTCAGACATGCCAGAACCCCGTGCCAATGACCCCGGAAGCACCAGCCGAGCACGCCGGAACCACCTGCTCGACTCGCCAGAACCACCTGCCGATCACGCAAAAATCACCTGCCGGCTACGCCACAACCAGTTGGTGAACACTTTGGAATCACCTGCCAGGCTTGCTGGAACCACCTGCCAGTCATGCCAAAATCACCTGCCAACTACGCCAGAACCGCTTGGCGGACACTGCGGAAACACCTGTCGGGCCGGCTGGAACCACATCTCAGACGTGCCAGAAACGTGTTCATGAGATGCTGGAACCACACACCGAACAGACGGATACCACCTGCCAGAACAGCCTGAACCACCTGCCGAGCACGCCGGAACCACCTGCTCGACTCACCGGTACCACCTCCCTGAAACGCCTAAATCACCTGCTGGGTATGCCAGAACCACTTGGCGGACACTCCGGAATCATCTGCCGGACATGCCGGAACCAGCTCTCAGACACACCAGAACCAAGTGCCGGAGACGCCGGAAGCACCTGCCGAGCATGCCGGAGCCACCTGCTCGACTCGCCAGAAACACCTTCCGGACACGCCAAAATCACCTGCCGGGTATATCAGAACCACCTGGCGGACACTACGGAATCACCTGCCGCGCATGCCGGAACCACCTCTCAGACGTGCCGGAAGCACGTGCCGGACACGTCGGAAACACCTACCGGACAGACTGGAACCACCTGCCAACAACGCCGGAGCCACCTGTTCGACTCGCTGGAACCACCTGCCGGACAGGCCAATATCAACTGCTGGCTATGCCAGAAACACCTGGCCGACAGTCCGGGATCACCTGCCAGCCATGGCGGAACCACCTCTCAGACGTACCAGAACCACCTGCTGGAGAATCTGGAATCACGTCCTGGACACACTGGAACCACGTGACGGCCATGCCTGAACCACCTGCCGAGCACGGCGGAACCACCTGCCGGACACGCCAAAATCACCTGCGGGCTACGCCAGAACCACTTGGACGACTCTCCGAAATGACCTGCCGGGCATGTTGGAACCACCTCTCAGACGTGCCAGAAGCACGTGGCGGACAGTCCGGAATCATCTGTTGGGCATACGCAACCACCTCTGAGACGTACCAGAACCACGTGCCGTGCACGCCGGAACCACCTACCGGACAGACCGGAATCAACTCTTGGGCATGCCGGAACCACCAGTCAGATGTGCCAGAAACACATGCCGGAGACGCCGGAAGCACCTGCCGAGCACGTCGCAACCACCTGCTCAACTCGCCTGAACCACCTGCCGGACACGCCAAAATCACCTGCCCGCTACACCAGCACCTCTTCGGGGACAAGCCGGAATCACGTGAGGGGCATGCCGGCACAGCCTCTCAGACTGAACCTCGTGCCGGACACCACAGAACCACCTGCCGGACAGACCAGAACCACCTGCCGGACACGCCGGAACCATCGGCTCGACCCGCCGGAACGACCGCTGGACATGCAAAATCACCTGCCGGCTACGCCGGAAACACTTGGCGAACACTCCGGAATCACCTGCCGGGCATGCCGGAATCACCTCTCAGATATGCCAGAACCACGTGCCAATGACCCCGGAAGCAATTGCCGAGCACGCCGGAACCACCTGCTCGACTCGCCAGAACCACCTGCCGGACACGCAAAAATCACCTGCCGGCTACGCCACAACCAGTTGGGGAACACTTCGGATTCACCTGCCGGGCCTGCTGGAACCACCTGCCGGTCATGCCAAAATCACCCGCCAACTACGCCAGTACCACTTGGCGGACACTGTGGAAACACCTGTCGGGCCGGCCGGAACCACATCTCAGACGTGCCAGAACCATGTGCATGAGATGCTGGAACCACACCCCGAACAGACGGAAAACACCTGCCAGACCCGTCTGAACAACCTGCCGAGCACGCCGGAGCCACCTGCTCGACTCGCCGGAACCACCTACCTGACATGCCCAAATCACCAGCTGGGTATGCCAGAACCACTTGGCGGACACTCCGGAATCATCTGCCGGACATGCCGGAACCAGCTCTCAGGCACACCAGAACCACGTGCCGGAGACGCCGGAAGCACCTGCTGAGCATGCCGGAGCCACCTGCTCGACTCGCCAGAAACACCTGCCGGACACGCCAAAATCACCTGCCGGGTACGCCAGAACCACCTGGCGGACACTCCGAAACCACCTGTCGCGCATGCCAGAACCACCTCTCAGAACTGCCGGAAGCACGTGCCGGACACGCCGGAATCACCTACCGGACAGACCGGAACCACCTGCCGAGCACGCCGGAGCCACCTGTTCGACTCGCTGGAACCACCTGCCGGACAGGCCAATATCAACTGCTGGCTATGCCAGAACCACCTGGGGGACGGTCCGGAATCACCTGCCAGCCATGGCGGAACCACCTCTCAGACGTACCAGAACCACCTGCCGGAGAAGCTGGAAACACGTCCTGGACAGTCTGGAACCACCTGCCGGCCAAGCCTGAACCACCTGCCAAGCACAACGGAACAACCTGCCAGACACGCCAAAATCACCTGCGTGTTCTGCCAGAACCACTTGGAGGACGCTCTGGGATGACCTGCCAGGCATGCCGGAACCACCTCTCAGACGTGCCAGAACCATGTGGCGGACAGTCCGGAATCACCTGTTGGGCATGCGCAACCACCTCTGAGACGTACCAGAACCACATGCCGTGCAGGCTGGAACCACCTACCGCACAGACCGGAATCACCTTTCGGGCATGCCGGAACCACCTGTCAGATGTGCCAGAAACACGTGCCGGAGACGCCGGAAGCACCTGCCAAGCACGTTGGAACCACCTGCTCAACTCGCCTGAACCACCTGCCGGACACGCCAAAATCACCTGCCGACTATGCCAGAACCACTTGGCGAACACTCCGGAATCCCTGGCCGGGCATGCAGGAACCACCTCTCAGACATGCCAGAACCCCGTGCCAATGACCCCGGAAGCACCAGCCGAGCACGCCGGAACCACCTGCTCGACTCGCCAGAACCACCTGCCGATCACGCAAAAATCACCTGCCGGCTACGCCACAACCAGTTGGTGAACACTTTGGAATCACCTGCCAGGCTTGCTGGAACCACCTGCCAGTCATGCCAAAATCACCTGCCAACTACGCCAGAACCGCTTGGCGGACACTGCGGAAACACCTGTCGGGCCGGCTGGAACCACATCTCAGACGTGCCAGAAACGTGTTCATGAGATGCTGGAACCACACCCCGAACAGACGGATACCACCTGCCAGAACCGCCTGAACCACCTGCCGAGCACGCCGGAACCACCTGCTCGACTCACCGGTACCACCTCCCTGAAACGCCAAAATCACCTGCTGGGTATGCCAGAACCACTTGGCGGACACTCCGGAATCATCTGCCGGACATGCCGGAACCAGCTCTCAGACACACCAGAACCAAGTGCCGGAGACGCCGGAAGCACCTGCCGAGCATGCCGGAGCCACCTGCTCGACTCGCCAGAAACACCTTCCGGACACGCCAAAATCACCTGCCGGGTATGCCAGAACCACCTGGCGGACACTACGGAATCACCTGCAGCGCACGCCAGAACCACCTCTCAGACGTGCCGGAAGCACGTGCCGGACACGCCGGAAACACCTACCGGACAGACTGGAACCACCTGCCAACAACGCCGGAGCCACCTGTTCGACTCGCTGGAACCACCTGCCGGACAGGCCAATATCAACTGCTGGCTATGCCAGAACCACCTGGGGGACAGTCCGGGATCACCTGCCAGCCATGGCGGAACCACCTCTCAGACGTACCAGAACCACCTGCCGGAGAAGCTGGAATCACGTCCTGGACACACTGGAACCACGTGACGGCCATGCCTGAACCATCTGCCGAGCACGGCGGAACCACCTGCCGGACACGCCAAAATCACCTGCGGGCTACGCCAGAACCACATGGACGACTCTCCGAAATGACCTTCCGGGCATGTTGGAACCACCTCTCAGACGTGCCAGAAGCACGTGGCGGACAGTCCGGAATCATCTGTTGGGCATACGCAACCACCTCTGAGACGTACCAGAACCACGTGCCGTGCACGCCGGAACCACCTACCGGACAGACCGGAATCAACTCTTGGGCATGCCGGAACCACCAGTCAGATGTGCCAGAAACACGTGCCGGAGACGCCGGAAGCACCTGCCGAGCACGTCGCAACCACCTGCTCAACTCGCCTGAACCACCTGCCGGACACGCCAAAATCACCTGCCCGCTACACCAGCACCTCTTCGGGGACAAGCCGGAATCACGTGAGGGGCATGCCGGCACAGCCTCTCAGACTGAACCTCGTGCCAGACACCACAGAACCACCTGCCGGAAAGACCGGAACCACCTGCCGGACACGCCGGAATCACCGGCTCGACCCGCCGGAACGACCGCTGGACATGCAAAATCACATGCCGGCTACGCCGGAAACACTTGGCGAACACTCCGGAATCACCTGCCGGGCATGCCGGAACCACCTCTCAGATATGCCAGAACCACGTGCCAATGACCCCGGAAGCAATTGCCGAGCACGCCGGAACCACCTGCTCGACTCGCCAGAACCACCTGCCGGACACGCCAAAATCACCTGCCGGCTACGCCACAACCAGTTGGGGAACACTTCGGAATCACCTGCCGGGCCTGCTGGAACCACCTGCCGGTCATGCCAAAATCACCCGCCAACTACGCCAGTACCACTTGGCGGACACTGTGGAAACACCTGTCGGGCCGGCCGGAACCACATCTCAGACGTGCCAGAACCATGTGCATGAGATGCTGGAACCACACCCCGAACAGACGGAAAACACCTGCCAGACCCGTCTGAACAACCTGCCGAGCACGCCGGAGCCACCTGCTCGACTCGCCGGAACCACCTACCTGACATGCCCAAATCACCAGCCGGGTATGCCAGAACCACTTGGCGGACACTCCGGAATCATCTGCCGGACATGCCGGTAACAGCTCTCAGACACACCAGAACCACGTGCCGGAGACTCCGGAAGCACCTGCTGAGCATGCCGGAGCCACCTGCTCGACTCGCCAGAAACACCTGCCGGACACGCCAAAATCAGCTGCCGGGTATGCCAGAACAACCTGGCGGACACTCCGAAACCACCTGTCGCGCATGCCAGAACCACCTCTCAGAACTGCCGGAAGCACGTGCCGGACACGGCGGAATCACCTACCGGACAGACCGGAACCACCTGCCGAGCACGCCGGAGCCACCTGTTCGACTCGCTGGAACCACCTGCCGGACAGGCCAATATCAACTGCTGGCTATGCCAGAACCACCTGGGGGACGGTCCGGAATCACCTGCCAGCCATGGCGGAACCACCTCTCAGACGTACCAGAACCACCTGCCGGAGAAGCTGGAAACACGTCCTGGACAGTCTGGAACCACCTGCCGGCCAAGCCTGAACCACCTGCCAAGCACAACGGAATAACCTGCCAGACACGCCAAAATCACCTGCGTGTTCTGCCAGAACCACTTGGAGGACGCTCTGGGATGACCTGCCAGGCATGCCGGAACCACCTCTCAGATGTGCCAGAACCATGTGGCGGACAGTCCGGAATCACCTGTTGGGCATGCGCAACCACCTCTGAGACGTACCAGAACCACATGCCGTGCAGGCTGGAACCACCTACCGGACAGACCGGAATCACCTTTCGGGCATGCCGGAACCACCTGTCAGATGTGCCAGAAACACGTGCCGGAGACGCCGGAAGCACCTGCCAAGCACGTTGGAACCACCTGCTCAACGCGCCTGAGCCACCTGCCGGACATGCCAAAATCACCTGCCGACTATGCCAGAACCACTTGGCGAACACTCCGGAATCACTTGCCGGGCATGCAGGAACCACCTCTCAGACATGCCAGAACCCCGTGCCAATGACCCCGGAAGCACCAGCCGAGCACGCCGGAACCACCTGCTCGACTCGCCAGAACCACCTGCCGATCACGCAAAAATCACCTGCCGGCTACGCCACAACCAGTTGGTGAACACTTTGGAACCACCTGCCAGGCTTGCTGGAACCACATGCCAGTCATGCCAAAATCACCTGCCAACTACGCCAGAACCGCTTGGCGGACACTGCGGAAACACCTGTCGGGCCGGCTGGAACCACATCTCAGACGTGCCAGAATCGTCTTCATGAGATGCTGCAACCACACCCCGAACAGACGGATACCACCTGCCAGAACCGCCTGAACCACCTGCTGAGCACGCCGGAACCACCTGCTCGACTCACCGGTACCACCTCCCTGACACGCCAAAATCACCTGCTGGGTATGCCAGAACCGCTTGGCGGACACTCCGGAATCATCTGACGGACATGCCGGAACCAGCTCTCAGACACACCAGAACCAAGTGCCGGAGACGCCGGAAGCACCTGCCGAGCATGCCGGAGCCACCTGCTCGACTCGCCAGAAACACCTGCCGGACACGCCAAAATCACCTGCCGGGTACGCCAGAACCACCTGGCGGACACTCCGAAACAACCTGCCGTGCATGCCGGAACCACCTCTCAGACGTGCCGGAAGCACGTGCCGGACACGCCGGAATCACCTACCGGACAGACCGGAACCACCTGCTGAGCACGCCGGAGCCACCTGTTCGACTCGCTGGAACCACCTGCCGGACAGGCCAATATCAACTGCTGGCTATGCCAGAACCACCTGGGGGACAGTCCGGGATCACCTGCCAGCCATGGCGGAACCACCTCTCAGACGTACCAGAACCACCTGCCGGAGAAGCTGGAAACACGTCCTGGACAGACTGGAACCACGTGACGGCCATGCCTGAACCACCTGCCGAGCACGGCGGAACCACCCGCCGGACATGCCAAAATCACCTGCGGGCTACGCCAGAACCACTTGGACGACTCTCCGAAATGACCTGCCGGGCATGTTGGAACCACCTCTCAGACGTGCCAGAAGCACCTGGCGGACAGTCCGGAATCACCTGTTGGGCATACGCAACCACCTCTGAGACGTACCAGAACCACGTGCCGTGCACGCCGGAACCACCTACCGGACAGACCGGAATCAACTTTTGGGCATGCCGGAACCACCAGTCAGATGTGCCAGAAACACGTGCCGGAGACGCCGGAAGCACCTGCCGAGCACGTCGCAACCACCTGCTCAACTCGCCGGAACCACCTGCCGGACACGCCAAAATCACCTGCCCGCTACACCAGCACCACTTCGGGGACAAGCCGGAATCACGTGAGGGGCATGCCTGCACAGCCTCTCAGACTGAACCTCGTGCCGGACACCACAGAACCACCTGCCGGACAGACCGGAACCACCTGCCGGACACGCCGGAACCACCGGCTCGACCCGCCAGAACGACCGCTTGACATGCAAAATCACCTGCCGGCTACTCCGGAAACACTTGGCGAAAACTCCGGAATCACCTGCCGGGCATGCCGGAACCACCTCTCAGATATGCCAGAACCACGTGCCAATGACCCCGGAAGCACCTGCCGAGCACGCCGGAACCACCTGCTCGACTCGCCAGAACCACCTGCCGGACACGCAAAAATCACCTGCCGGCTACGCCACAACCAGTTGGGGAACACTTCGGAATCACCTGCCGGGCTTTCTGGAACCACCTGCCGGTCATGCCAAAATCACCTGCCAACTACGCCAGTACCACTTGGCGGACACTGTGGAAACACCTGTCGGGCCGGCCGGAACCACATCTCAGACGTGCCAGAACCATGTGCATGAGATGCTGGAACCACACCCCGAACAGACGGAAAACACCTGCCAGACCCGTCTGAACAACCTGCCGAGCACGCCGGAGCCACCTGCTCGACTCGCCAGAGCCACCTACCTGACATGCCCAAATCAAAAGCCGGGTATGACAGAACCACTTGGCGGACACTCCGGAATCATCTGCCGGACATGCCGGAACCAGCTCTCAGACACACCAGAACCAAGTGCCGGAGACGCCGGAAACACCTGCGGAGCATGCCGGAGCCACCTGCTCGACTCGCCAGAAACACCTGCCGGACACGCCAAAATCACCTGCCGGGTACGCCAGAACCACCTGGCGGACACTCCGAAATCACCTGTCGCGCATGCCGGAACCACCTCTCAGACGTGCCGGAAGCACGTGCCGGACACGCCGGAATCACCTACCGGACAGACCGGAACCACCTGCCGAGCACGCCGGAGCCACCTGTTCGACGCGCTGGAACCACCTGCCGGACAGGCCAATATCAACTGCTGGCTATGCCAGAACCACCTGGGGGACGGTCCGGAATCACCTGCCAGCCATGGCGGAACCACCTCTCAGACGTACCAGAACCACCTGCCGGAGAAGCTGGAAACACGTCCTGGACAGTCTGGAACCACCTGCCGGCCAAGCCTGAACCACCTGCCAAGCACAACGGAACAACCTGCCAGACACGCCAAAATCACCTGCGTGTTATGCCAGAACCACTTGGAGGACTCTCTGGGATGACCTGCCGGGTATGCCGGAACCACCTCTCAGACGTGCCAGAACCATGTGGCGGACAGTCCGGAATCACCTGTTGGGCATGCGCAACCACCTCTGAGACGTACCAGAACCACATGCCGTGCAGGCTGGAACCACCTACCGGACAGACCGGAATCACCTTTCGGGCATGCCGGAACCACCTGTCAGATGTGCCAGAAACACGTGCCGGAGACGCCGGAAGCACCTGCCAAGCACGTTGGAACCACCTGCTCAACGCGCCTGAACCACCTGCCGGACATGCCAAAATCACCTGCCGACTATGCCAGAACCACTTGGCGAACACTCCGGAATCACTTGCCGGGCATGCAGGAACCACCTCTCAGACATGCCAGAACCCCGTGCCAATGACCCCGGAAGCACCAGCCGAGCACGCCGGAACCACCTGCTCGACTCGCCAGAACCACCTGCCGATCACGCAAAAATCACCTGCCGGCTACGCCACAACCAGTTGGGGAACACTTTGGAATCACCTGCCAGGCTTGCTGGAACCACCTGTCAGTCATGCCAAAATCACCTGCCAACTACGCCAGAACCGCTCGGCGGACACTGCGGAAACACCTGTCGGGCCTGCTGGAACCACATCTCAGACGTGCCAGAAACGTGTTCATGAGATGCTGGAACCACACCCCGAACAGACGGATACCACCTGCCAGAACCGCCTGAACCACCTGCTGAGCACGCCGGAACCACCTGCTCGACTCACCAATACCACCTCCCTGACACCCCAAAATCACCTGCTGGGTATGCCAGAACCACTTGGCGGACACTCCGGAATCATCTGCCGGACATGCCGGAACCAGCTCTCAGACACACCAGAACCACGTGCCGGAGACGCCGGAAGCACCTGCCGAGCATGCCGGAGCCACCTGCTCGACTCGCCAGAAACAACTGCCGGACACGCCAAAATCACCTGCCGGGTATGCCAGAACCACCTGGCGGACACTACGGAATCACCTGCCGCGCATGCCGGAACCACATCTCAGACGTGCCGGAAGCACGAGCCAGACACGCCGGAAACACCTACCGGACAGACCGGAACCACCTGCCAAGAACGCCGGAGCCACCTGTTCGACTCGCTGGAACCACCTGCCGGACAGGCCAATATCAACTGCTGGCTATGCCAGAACCACCTGGGGGACAGTCCGGGATCACCTGCCAGCCATGGCGGAACCACCTCTCAGACGTACCAGAACCACCTGCCGGAGAAGCTGGAAACACGTCCTGGACAGACTGGAACCACGTGACGGCCATGCCTGAACCACCTGCCGAGCACGGCGGAAGCACCTGCCGGACACGCCGAAATCACCTGCGGGCTACGCCAGAACCACTTGGACGACTCTCCGAAATGACCTGCCGGGCATGTTGGAACCACCTCTCAGACGTGCCAGAAGCACGTGGCAGACAGTCCGGAATCACCTGTTGGGCATACGCCACCACCTCTGACACGTACCACAACCACGTGCCGTGCACACCGGAACCACCTACCGGACAGACCGGAATCAACTTTTGGGCATGCCGGAACCACCAGTCAGATGTGCCAGAAACACGTGCCGGAGACGCCGGAAGCAACTGCCGAGCACGTCGCAACCACCTGCTCAACTCGCCTGAACCACCTGCCGGACACGCCAAAATCACCTGCCCGCTACACCAGCACCACTTCGGGGACAAGCCGGAATCACGTGAGGGGCATGCCGGCACAGCCTCTCAGACTGAACCTCGTGCCGGACACCACAGAACCACCTGCCGGACAGACCGGAACCACCTGCCGGACACGCCGGAACCACCGGCTCGACCCGCCGGAACGACCGCTGGACATGCAAAATCACCTGCCGGCTACGCCGGAAACACTTGGCGAACACTCCGGAATCACCTGCCGGGCATGCCGGAGCCACATCTCAGATATGCCAGAACCACGTGCCAATGACCCCGGAAGCACCTGCCGAGCACGCCGGAACCACCTGCTCGACTCGCCAGAACCACCTGCCGGACACGCAAATATCACCTGCCGGCTACGCCACAACCAGTTGGGGAACACTTCGGAATCACCTGCCGGGCTTGCTGGAACCACCTGCCGGTCATGCCAAAATCACCTGCCAATTACGCCAGTACCACTTGGCGGACACTGTGGAAACACCTGTCGGGCCGGCCGGAAGTACATCTCAGACGTGCCACAACCATGTGCATGAGATGCTGGAACCACACCCCGAACAGAGGGAAAACACCTGCCAGACCCGTCTGAACAACCTGCCGAGCACGCCGGAGCCACCTGCTCGACTCGCCGGAACCACCTACCTGACATGCCCAAATCACCAGCCGGGTATGCCAGAACCACTTGGCGGGCACTCCGGAATCATCTGCCGGACATGCCGGAACCAGCTCTCAGAGACACCAGAACCACGTGCCGGAGACGCCGGAAGCACCTGCCGAGCATGCCGGAGCCACCTGCTCGACTCGCCAGAAACACCTGCCGGACACGCCAAAATCACCTGCCGGGTACGCCAGAACCACCTGGCGGACACTCCAAAATCACCTGTCGCGCATGCCGGAACCACCTCTCAGACGTGCCGGAAGCACGTGCCGGACACGCCGGAATCACCAACCGGACAGACCGGAACCACCTGCCGAGCACGCCTGAGCCACCTGTTCGACTCGCTGGAACCACCTGCTGGACAGGCCAATATCAACTGCTGGCTATGCAAGAACCACCTGGGGGAAGGTCCGGAATCACCTGCCAGCCATGGCGGAACCACCTCTCAGACGTACCAGAACCACCTGCCAGAGAAGCTGGAAACACGTCCTGGACAGTCTGGAACCACCTGCCGGCCAAACCTGAACCACCTGCCAAGCACAACGGAACTACCTGCCAGACACGCCAAAATCACCTGCGTGTTATGCCAGAACCACTTGGAGGACTCTCTGGGATGACCTGCCGGGCATGCCGGAACCACCTCTCAGACTTGCCAGAACCATGTTGCGGACAGTCCGGAATCACCTGTTGGGCATGCGCAACCACCTCTGAGACGTACCAGAACCACATGCCGTGCAGGCTGGAACCACCTACCGGACAGACCGGAATCACCTTTCGGGCATGCCGGAACCACCAGTCAGATGTGCCAGAAACACGTGCCGGAGACGCCGGAAGCACCTGCCAAGCACGTTGGAACCACCTGCTCAACGCGCCTGAACCACCTGCCGGACATGCCAAAATACCTGCCGACTATGCCAGAACCACTTGGCGAACACTCCGGAATCACTTGCCGGGCATGCAGGAACCACCTCTCAGACATGCCAGAACCCCGTGCCAATGACCCCGGAACCACCAGCCGAGCACGCCGGAACCACCTGCTCAACTCGACAGAACCACCTGCCGATCACGCAAAAATCACCTGCCGGCTACGCCACAACCAGTTGGTGTACACTTTGGAACCACCTGCCAGGCTTGCTGGAACCACCTGCCAGTCATGCCAAAATCACCTGCCAACTACGCCAGAACCGCTTGGCGGACACTGCGGAAACACCTGTCGGGCCGGCTGGAACCACATCTCAGACGTGCCAGAAACGTGTTCATGAGATGCTGGAACCACACCCCGAACAGACGGATACCACCTGCCAGAACCGCCTGAACCACCTGGTGAGCACGCCGGAACCACCTGCTCGACTCACCGGTACCACCTCCCTGACACGCCAAAATCACCTGCTGGGTATGCCAGAACCACTTGGCGGACACTCCGGAGTCATCTGCCGGACATGCAGGAACCAGCTCTCAGACACACCAGAACCAAGTGCCGGAGACGCCGGAAGCACCTGCCGAGCATGCCGGAGCCACCTGCTCGACTCGCCAGAAACACCTGCCGGACACGCCAAAATCACCTGCCGGGTACGCCAGAACCACCTGGCGGACACTCCGAAACCACCTGCCGCGCATGCCGGAACCACCTCTCAGACGTGCCGGAAGCACGTGCCGGACACCCCGGAAACACCTACCGGACAGACCGGAACCACCTGCTGAGCACGCCGGAGCCACCTGTTCGACTCGCTGGAACCACCTGCCGGACAGGCCAATATCAACTGCTGGCTATGCCAGAACCACCTGGGGGACAGTCCGGGATCACCTGCCAGCCATGGCGGAACCAACTCTCAGACGTACCAGAACCACCTGCCGGAGAAGCTGGAAACACGTCCTGGACACACTGGAACCACGTGACGGCCATGCCTGAACCACCTGCCGAGCACGGCGGAACCACCTGCCGGACACGCCAAAATCACCTGCGGGCTACGCCAGAACCACTTGGACGACTCTCCGAAATGACCTGCAGGGCATGTTGGAACCACCTCTCAGACGTGCCAGAAGCACGTGGCGGACAGTCCGGAATCACCTGTTGGGCATACGCAACCACCTCTGAGACGTACCAGAACCACGTGCCGTGCACGCCGGAACCACCTACCGGACAGACCGGAATCAACTTTTGGGCATGCCGGAACCACCAGTCAGATGTGCCAGAAACACGTGCCGGAGACGCCGGAAGCACCTGCCGAGCACGTCGCAACCACCTGCTCAACTCGCCTGAACCACCTGCCGGACACGCCAAAATCACCTGCCCGCTACACCAGCACCACTTCGGGGACAAGCCGGAATCACGTGAGGGGCATGCCGGCACAGCCTCTCAGACTGAACCTCGTGCCGGACACCACAGAACCACCTGCCGGACAGACCGGAACCACCTGCCGGACACGCCGGAACCACCGGCACGACCCGCCGGAACGACCGCTGGACATGCAAAATCACCTGCCGGCCACGCCGGAAACACTTGGCGAACACTCCGGAATCACCTGCCGGGCATGCCGGAACCACCTCTCAGATATGCCAGAACCACGTGCCAATGACCCCGGAAGCACCGGCCGAGCACGCCGGAACCACCTGCTCGACTCGCCAGAACCACCTGCCGGACACGCAGAAATCACCTGCCGGCTACGCCACAACCAGTTGGGGAACACTTCGGAATCACCTGCCGGGATAGCTGGAACCACCTGCCGGTCATGCCAAAATCACCTGCCAATTACGCCAGTACCACTTGGCGGACACTGTGGAAACACCTGTCGGGCCGGCCGTAAGTACATCTCAGACGTGCCACAACCATGTGCATGAGATGCTGGAACCACACCCCAAACAGACGGAAAACACCTGCCAGACCCGTCTGAACAACCTGCCGATCACGCAGGAGCCACCTGCTCGACTCGCCGGAAACACCGACCTGACATGCCCAAATCACCAGCCGGGTATGCCAGAACCACTTGGGGGGCACTCTGGATCATCTGCCGGACATGCCGGAACCAGCTCTCAGAGA
The DNA here is from genome assembly GCF_037783145.1 of Equus przewalskii. Taxonomy (NCBI): domain Eukaryota; kingdom Metazoa; phylum Chordata; class Mammalia; order Perissodactyla; family Equidae; genus Equus; species Equus przewalskii. Next base: position 48,210 of record NW_027227535.1, on the reverse strand, counting down.
CACCAGAACCACGTGCCGGAGACGCCGGAAGCACCTGCCGAGCATGCCGGAGCCACCTGCTCAACTCGCCAGAAACACCTGCCGGACACGCCAAAATCACCTGCCGGGTACGCCAGAACCACTTGGCGAACACTCCGGAATCACTTGCCGGGCATGCAGGAACCACCTCTCAGACATGCCAGAACCCCGTGCCAATGACCCCGGAAGCTCCAGCCGAGCACGCCGGAACCACCTGCTCGACTCGCCAGAACCACCTGCCGATCACGCAAAAATCACCTGCCGGCTACGCCACAACCAGTTGGGGAACACTTCGGAATCACCTGCCGGGCTTGCAGGAACCACCTGCCGGTCATGCCAAAATCACCTGCCAACTACGCCAGTACCACTTGGCGGACACTGTGGAAACACCTGTCGGGCAGGCCGGAACCACATCTCAGACGTGCCAGAACCATGTGCATGAGATGCTGGAACCACACCCCGAACAGACGGAAAACTCCTGCCAGACCCGTCTGAACAACCTGCCGAGCACGCCAGAGCCACCTACCTGACATGCCCAAATCAAAAGCCGGGTATGACAGAACCACTTGGCGGACACTCCGGAATCATCTGCCGGACATGCCGGAACCAGCTCTCAGACACACCAGAACCACGTGCCGGAGACGCCGGAAGCACCTGCCGAGCATGCCGGAGCCACCTGCTCGACTCGCCAGAAACACCTGCCGGACACGCCAAAATCACCTGCCGGGTACGCCAGAACCACCTGGCGGACACTCCGAAATCACCTGTCGCGCAAGCCGGAACCACCTCTCAGACGTGCCGGAAGCACGTGCCGGACACGCCGGAATCACCAACCGGACAGACCGGAACCACCTGCCGAGCAGGTCGGAGCCACCTGTTCGACTCGCTGGAACCACCTGCTGGACAGGCCAATATCAACTGCTGGCTATGCAAGAACCACCTGGGGGAAGGTCCGGAATCACCTGCCAGCCATGGCGGAGCCACCTCACAGACGTACCAGAACCACCTGCCAGAGAAGCTGGAAACACGTCCTGGACAGTCTGGAACCACCTGCCGGCCAAGCCTGAACCACCTGCCAAGCACAACGGAACAACCTGCCAGACACGCCAAAATCACCTGCGTGTTATGCCAGAACCACTTGGAGGACTCTCTGGGATGACCTGCCGGGCATGCCGGAACCACCTCTCAGACGTGCCAGAACCATGTGGCGGACAGTCCGGAATCACCTGTTGGGCATGCGCAACCACCTCTGAGACGTACCAGAACCACATGCCGTGCAGGCTGGAACCACCTACCGCACAGACCGGAATCACCTTTCGGGCATGCCGGAACCACCTGTCAGATGTGCCAGAAACACGTGCCGGAGACGCCGGAAGCACCTGCCAAGCACGTTGGAACCACCTGCTCAACGCGCCTGAACCACCTGTCGGACATGCCAAAATCACCTGCCGACTATGCCAGAACCACTTGGCGAACACTCCGGAATCACTTGCCGGGCATGCAGGAACCACCTCTCAGACATGCCAGAACCCCGTGCCAATGACCCCGGAAGCACCAGCCGAGCACGCCGGAACCACCTGCTCGACTCGCCAGAACCACCTGCCGATCACGCAAAAATCACCTGCCGGCTACGCCACAACCAGTTGGTGAACACTTTGGAACCACCTGCCAGGCTTGCTGGAACCACCTGCCAGTCATGCCAAAATCACCTGCCAACTACGCCAGAACCGCTTGGCGGACACTGCGGAAACACTTGTCGGGCCGGCTGGAACAACATCTCAGACGTGCCAGAAATGTGTTCATGAGATGCTGGAACCACACCCCGAACAGACGGATACCACCTGCCAGAACCGCCTGAACCACCTGCTGAGCACGCCGGAACCACCTGCTCGACTCACCGGTACCACCTCCCTGACACGCCAAAATCACCTGCTGGGTATGCCAGAACCACTTGGCGGACACTCCGGAATCATCTGCCGGACATGCCGGAACCAGCTCTCAGACACACCAGAACCAAGTGCCGGAGACGCCGGAAGCACCTGCCGAGCATGCCGGAGCCACCTGCTCGACTCGCCAGAAACACCTGCCGGACACGCCAAAATCACCTGCCGGGTACGCCAGAACCACCGGGCGGAGACTCCCGAATCACCTGTTGCTCATGCCGGAACCACCTCTCAGACGTGCCGGAAGCACGTGCCAGACACGCCGGAAACACCTACCGGACAGACCGGAACCACCTGCCAAGAACGCCGGAGCCACCTGTTCGACTCGCTGGAACCACCTGCCGGACAGGCCAATATCAACTGCTGGCTATGCCAGAACCACCTGGGGGACGGTCCGGGATCACCTGCCAGCCATGGCGGAACCACCTCTCAGACGTACCAGAACCACCTGCCGGAGAAGCTGGAAACACGTCCTGGACATACTGGAACCAAGTGACGGCCATGCCTGAACCACCTGCCGAGCACGGCGGAAGCACCTGCCGGACACGCCAAAATCACCTGCGGGCTACACCAGAACCACTTGGACGACTCTCCGAAATGACCTGCCGGGCATGTTGGAACCACCTCTCAGACGTGCCAGAAGCACGTGGCGGACAGTCCGGAATCACCTGTTGGGCATACGCAACCACCTCTGACACGTAACAGAACCACGTGCCGTGCACGCCGGAACCACCTACCGGACAGACCAGAATCAACTTTTGGGCATGCCGGAACCACCAGTCAGATGTGCCAGAAACACGTGCCGGAGACGCCGGAAGCACCTGCGGAGCACGTCGCAACCACCTGCTCAACTCGCCTGAACCACCTGCCGGACACGCCAAAATCACCTGCCCGCTACACCAGCACCACTTCGGGGACAAGCCGGAATCACGTGAGGGGCATGCCGGCACAGCCTCTCAGACTGAACCTCGTGCCGGACACCACAGAACCACCTGCCGGACAGACCGGAACCACCTGCCGGACACGCCGGAACCACCGGCTCGACCCGCCGGAACGACCGCTGGACATGCAAAATCACCTGCCGGCTACGCCGGAAACACGTGGCGAACACTCCGGAATCACATGCCGGGCATGCCGGAACCAGCTCTCAGACACACCACAACCACGTGCCGGAGACGCTGGAAGCACCTGCCGAGCATGCCGGAGCCACCTGCTCGACTCGCCAGAAACACCTGCCGGACACGCCAAAATCACCTGCCGGGTACGCCAGAACCACCTGGCAGACACTCCGAAATCACCTGTCGCGCATGCCGGAACCACCTCTCCGACGTGCCGGAAGCACGTGCCGGACACCCCGGAATCACCTACCGGACAGACCGGAACCACCTGCCGAGCACGCCGGAGCCACCTGTTCGACTCGCTGGAACCACCTGCCGGACAGGCCAATATCAACTGCTGGCTATGCCAGAACCACCTGGGGGACGGTCCGGAATCACCTGCCGGGCATGCCGGAACCACCTCTCAGATATGCCAGAACCACGTGCCAATGACCCCGGAAGCACCTGACAGGCACGCCGCAACCACCTGCTCGACTCGCCGGAACCAACTGCCGGACACGCAAAAATCACCTGCCGGCTACGCCACAACCAGTTGGGGAACACTTCGGAATCACCTGCCGGGCTTGCTGGAACCACCTGCCGGTCATGCCAAAATCACCTGCCAATTACGCCAGTACCACTTGGCGGACACTGTGGAAACACCTGTCGGGCCGGCCGGAACCACATCTCAGAGGTGCCACAACCATGTGCATGAGATGCTGGAACCACACCCCGAACAGACGGAAAACACCTGCCAGACCCGTCTGAACAACCTGCCGAGCACGCCGGAGCCACCTGCTTGACTCGCTGGAACCACCTACCTGACATGCCCAAATCACCAGCCAGGTATGCCAGAATCACTTGGCGGGCACTCCGGAATCATCTGCCAGACATGCCGGAACCAGCTCTCCGAGACACCAGAACCACGTGCCGGAGACGCCGGAAGCACCTGCCGAGCATGCCGGAGCCACCTGCTCGACTCGCCAGAAACACCTGCCGGACACGCCAAAATCACCTGCTGGGTACGCCAGAACCACCTGGCGGACACTCCGGAATCACCTGCCGCGCATGACGGAACCACCTCTCAGACGTGCCGGAAGCACGTGCCAGACACGCCGGAAACACCTACCGGACAGACCGGAACCACCTGCCAAGAACGCCGGAGCCACCTGTTCGACTCGCTGGAACCACCTGCCGGACAGGCCAATATCAACTGCTGGCTATGCCAGAACCACCTGGGGGACAGTCCGGGATCACCTGCCAGGCATGGCGGAACCACCTCTCAGACGTACCAGAACCACCTGCCGGAGAAGCTGGAAACACGTCCTGGACACACTGGAACCACGTGACGGCCATGCCTGAACCACCTGCCGAGCACGGCGGAACCACCTGCCGGACACGCCAAAATCACCTGCGGGCTACGCCAGAACCACTTGGACGACTCTCCGAAATGACCTGCCGGGCATGTTGGAACCACCTCTCAGACGTGCCAGAAGCACGTGGCGGACAGTCCGGAATCACCTGTTGGGCATACGCAACCACCTCTGACACGTACCAGAACCACGTGCCGTGCACGCCGGAACCACCTACCGGACAGACCGGAATCAACTTTTGGGCATGCCGGAACCACCAGTCAGATGTGCCAGAAACACGTGCCGGAGACGCCGGAAGCACCTGCCGAGCACGTCGCAACCACCTGCTCAACTCGCCTGAACCACCTGCCGGACACGCCAAAATCACCTGCCCGCTACACCAGCACCACTTCGGGGACAAGCCGGAATCACGTGAGGGGCATGCCGGCACAGCCTCTCAGACTGAACCTCGTGCCGGACACCACAGAACCACCTGCCGGACAGACCGGAACCACGTGCCGGACACGCCGGAACCACCGGCTCGACCCGCCGGAACGACCGCTGGACATGCAAAATCACCTGCCGGCTACGCCGGAAACACTTGGCGAACACTCCGGAATCACCTGCCGGGCATGCCGGAACCACCTCTCAGATATGCCAGAACCACGTGCCAATGACCCCGGAAGCACCTGCCGATCACGCCGGAACCACCTGCTCGACTCGCCAGAACCACCTGCCGGACACGCAAAAATCACCTGCCGGCTACGCCACAACCAGTTGGGGAACACTTCGGAATCACCTGCCGGGCTTGCTGGAACCACCTGCCGGTCATGCCAAAATCACCTGCCAACTACGCCAGTACCACTTGGCGGACACTGTGGAAACACCTGTCGGGCCGGCCGGAACCACATCTCAGACGTGCCAGAACCATGTGCATGAGATGCTGGAACCACACCCAGAACAGACGGAAAACACCTGCCAGACCCGTCTGAACAACCTGCCGAGCACGCCGGAGCCACCTACCTGACATGCCCAAGTCACCAGCCGGGTATGCCAGAACCACTTGGCGGAAAACTCCGGAATCATCTGCCGGACATGCCGGAACCAGTTCTCAGACACACCAGAACCACGTGCCGGAGACGCCGGAAGCACCTGCCGAGCATGCCGGAGCCACCTGCTCGACTCGCCAGAAACACCTGCCGGACACGCCAAAATCACCTGCCGGGTACGCCAGAACCACCTGGCGGACACTCCGAAACCACCTGTCGCGCATGCCGGAACCACCTCTCAGACGTGCAGGAAGCACGTGCCGGACACGCCGGAATGACCTACCGGACAGACCGGAACCACCTGCCGAGCACGCCGGAGCCACCTGTTCGACTCTCTGGAACCACCTGCCGGACAGGCCAATATCAACTGCTGGCTATGCCAGAACCACCTGGGGGACGGTCCGGAATCACCTGTCAGCCATGGCGGAACCACCTCTCAGACGTTCCAGAACCACCTGCCGGAGAAGCTGGAAACACGTCCTGGACAGACTGGAACCACGTGACGGATATGCCTGAACCACCTGCCGAGCACGGCGGAACCACCTGCCGGACATGCCGAAATCACCTGCGGGCTACGCCAGAACCACTTGGACGACTCTCCAAAATGACCTGCCGGGCATGTTGGAACCACCTCTCAGACGTGCCAGAAGCACGTGGCGGACAGTCCGGAATCACCTGTTGGGCATACGCAACCACCTCTGAGACGTACCAGAACCGCGTCCGTGCACGCCCGAACCACCTACCGGACAGACCGGAATCAACTTTTGGGCATGCCCGAACCACCAGTCAGATGTGCCAGAAACACGTGCCGGAGACGCCGGAAGCACCTGCCGAGCACGTCGCAACCACATGCTCAACTCGCCTGAACCACCTGCCGGACACGCCAAAATCACCTGCCCGCTACACCAGCACCACTTCGGGGACAAGCCGGAATCACGTGAGGGGCATGCCGGCACAGCCTCTCAGACTGAACCTCGTGCCGGACACCACAGAACCACCTGCCGGACAGACCGGAACCACCTGCCGGACACGCCGGTACCACCGGCTCGACCCGCCGGAACGACCGCTGGACATGCAAAATCACCTGCCGGCTACGCCGGAAACACTTGGCGAACACTCCGGAATCACCTGCTGGGCATGCCGGAACCACCTCTCAGATATGCCACAACCACGTGCCAATGAACCCAGAAGCACCTGCCGAGCATGCCGGAACCACCTGCTCGACTCGCCAGAACCACCTGCCGATCATGCAAAAATCACCTAACGGCTACGCCACAACCAGTTGGGGAACACTTCGGAATCACATGGCGGACTTGCTGGAACCACCTGCCGGTCATGCCAAAATCACCTGCCAATTACGCCAGTACCACTTGGCGGACACTGTGGAAACACCTGTCGCGCCGGCCAGAACCACATCTCAGACGTGCCAGAACCATGTGCATGAGATGCTGGAACCACACCCCGAACAGACGGAAAACACCTGCCAGACCCGTCTGAACAACCTGCCGAGCACGCCGGAGCCACCTGCTCGACTCGCCGGAACCACCTACCTGACATGCCCAAATCACCAGCCGGGTATGCCAGAACCACTTGGCGGACACTCCGGAATCATCTGCCGGACATGCCGGAACCAGCTCTCAGAGACACCAGAACCACGTGCCGGAGACGCCGGAAGCACCTGCCGAGCATGCCGGAGCCACCTGCTCGACTCGCCAGAAACACCTGCCGGACACGCCAAAATCACCTGCCGGGTATGCCAGAACCACCTGGCGGACACTCCGAAATCACCTGTCGCGCATGCCGGAACCACCTCTCAGACGTGCCGGAAGCACGTGCCGGACACGCCGGAATCACCTACCAGACAGACCGGAACCACCTGCCGAGCACGCCGGAGCCACCTGTTCGACTCGCTGGAACCACCTGCCGGACAGGCCAATATCAACTGCTGGCTCTGCCAGAACCACCTTGGGGACGGTCCGGAATGACCTGCGAGCCATGGCGGAAACACCTCTCAGACGTACCAGAACCACCTGCCGGAGAAGCTGGAAACACGTCCTGGACAGTCTGGAACCACCTGCCGGCCAAGCCTGAACCACCTGCCAAGCACAACGGAACAACCTGCCAGACACGCCAAAATCACCTGCGTGTTATGCCAGAACCACTTGGAGGACTCTCTGGGATGACCTGCCGGGCATGCCGGAACCACCTCTCAGACGTGCCAGAACCATGTGGCGGACAGTCCGGAATCACCTGTTGGGCATGCGCAACCACCTCTGAGACGTACCAGAACCACATGCCGTGCAGGCTGGAACCACCTACCGGACAGACCGGAATCACCTTTCGGGCATGCCGGAACCACCTGTCAGATGTGCCAGAAACACGTGCCGGAGACGCCGGAAGCACCTGCCAAGCACGTTGGAACCACCTGCTCAACGCGCCTGAACCACCTGCCGGACATGCCAAAATCACCTGCCGACTATGCCAGAACCACTTGGCGAACACTCCGGAATCACTTGCCGGGCATGCAGGAACCACCTCTCAGACATGCCAGAACCCCGTGCCAATGACCCCGGAAGCACCAGCCGAGCACGCCGGAACCACCTGCTCGACTCGCCAGAACCACCTGCCGATCACGCAAAAATCTCCTGCCGGCTACGCCACAACCAGTTGGTGAACACTTTGGAACCACCTGCCAGGCTTGCTGGAACCACCTGCCAATCATGCCAAAATCACCTGCCAACTACGCCAGAACCGCTTGGCGGACACTGCGGAAACACCTGTCGGGCCGGCTGGAACAAAATCTCAGACGTGCCTGAAATGTGTTCATGAGATGCTGGAACCACACCCCGAACAGACGGATACCACCTGCCAGAACCGCCTGAACCACCTGCTGAGCACGCCGGAACCACCTGCTCGACTCACCGGTACCACCTCCCTGACACGCCAAAATCACCTGCCGGGTATGCCAGAACCACTTGGCGGACACTCCGGAATCATCTGCCGGACATGCCGGAACCAGCTCTCAGACACACCAGAACCAAGTGCCGGAGACGCCGGAAGCACCTGCCGAGCATGCCGGAGCCACCTGCTCGACTCGCCAGAAACACCTGCCGGACACGCCAAAATCACCTGCCGGGTACGCCAGAACCACCGGGCGGAGACTCCGGAATCACCTGTCGCTCATGCCGGAACCACCTCTCAGACGTGCCGGAAGCACGTGCCAGACACGCCGGAAACACCTACCGGACAGACCGGAACCACCTGCCAAGAACGCCAGAGCCACCTGTTCGACTCGCTGGAACCACCTGCCGGACAGGCCAATATCAACTGCTGGCTATGCCAGAACCACCTGGGGGACGGTCCGGGATCACCTGCCAGCCATGGCGGAACCACCTCTCAGACGTACCAGAACCACCTGCCGGAGAACCTGGAAACACGTCCTGGACATACTGGAACCACGTGACGGCCATGCCTGAACCACCTGCCGAGCACGGCGGAAGCACCTGCCGGACACGCCAAAATCACCTGCGGGCTACACCAGAACCACTTGGACGACTCTCCGAAATGACCTGCCGGGCATGTTGGAACCACCTCTCAGACGTGCCAGAAGCACGTGGCGGACAGTCAGGAATCACCGGTTGGGCATACGCAACCACCTCTGACACGTACCAGAACCACGTGCCGTGCACGCCGGAACCACCTACCGGACAGACCGGAATCAACTTTTGGGCATGTCGGAACCACCAGTCAGATGTGCCAGAAACACGTGCCGGAGACTCCGGAAGCACCTGCCGAGCACGTCGCAACCACCTGCTCAACTCGCCTGAACCACCTGCCGGACACGCCAAAATCACCTGCCCGCTACACCAGCACCTCTTCGGGGACAAGCCGGAATCACGTGAGGGGCATGCCGGCACAGCCTCTCAGACTGAACCTCGTGCCGGACACCACAGAACCACCTGCCGGACAGACCGGAACCACCTGCCGGACACGCCGGTACCACCGGCTCGACCCGCCGGAACGACCGCTGGACATGCAAAATCACCTGCCGGCTACGCCGGAAACACTTGGCGAACACTCCGGAATCACCTGCTGGGCATGCCGGAACCACCTCTCAGATATGCCACAACCACGTGCCAATGAACCCAGAAGCACCTGCCGAGCATGCCGGAACCACCTGCTCGACTCGCCAGAACCACCTGCCGATCATGCAAAAATCACCTAACGGCTACGCCACAACCAGTTGGGGAACACTTCGGAATCACATGGCGGACTTGCTGGAACCACCTGCCGGTCATGCCAAAATCACCTGCCAATTACGCCAGTACCACTTGGCGGACACTGTGGAAACACCTGTCGCGCCGGCCAGAACCACATCTCAGACGTGCCAGAACCATGTGCATGAGATGCTGGAACCACACCCCGAACAGACGGAAAACACCTGCCAGACCCGTCTGAACAACCTGCCGAGCACGCCGGAGCCACCTGCTCGACTCGCCGGAACCACCTACCTGACATGCCCAAATCACCAGCCGGGTATGCCAGAACCACTTGGCGGACACTCCGGAATCATCTGCCGGACATGCCGGAACCAGCTCTCAGAGACACCAGAACCACGTGCCGGAGACGCCGGAAGCACCTGCCGAGCATGCCGGAGCCACCTGCTCGACTCGCCAGAAACACCTGCCGGACACGCCAAAATCACCTGCCGGGTATGCCAGAACCACCTGGCGGACACTCCGAAATCACCTGTCGCGCATGCCGGAACCACCTCTCAGACGTGCCGGAAGCACGTGCCGGACACGCCGGAATCACCTACCAGACAGACCGGAACCACCTGCCGAGCACGCCGGAGCCACCTGTTCGACTCGCTGGAACCACCTGCCGGACAGGCCAATATCAACTGCTGGCTCTGCCAGAACCACCTTGGGGACGGTCCGGAATGACCTGCGAGCCATGGCGGAAACACCTCTCAGACGTACCAGAACCACCTGCCGGAGAAGCTGGAAACACGTCCTGGACAGTCTGGAACCACCTGCCGGCCAAGCCTGAACCACCTGCCAAGCACAACGGAACAACCTGCCAGACACGCCAAAATCACCTGCGTGTTATGCCAGAACCACTTGGAGGACTCTCTGGGATGACCTGCCGGGCATGCCGGAACCACCTCTCAGACGTGCCAGAACCATGTGGCGGACAGTCCGGAATCACCTGTTGGGCATGCGCAACCACCTCTGAGACGTACCAGAACCACATGCCGTGCAGGCTGGAACCACCTACCGGACAGACCGGAATCACCTTTCGGGCATGCCGGAACCACCTGTCAGATGTGCCAGAAACACGTGCCGGAGACGCCGGAAGCACCTGCCAAGCACGTTGGAACCACCTGCTCAACGCGCCTGAACCACCTGCCGGACATGCCAAAATCACCTGCCGACTATGCCAGAACCACTTGGCGAACACTCCGGAATCACTTGCCGGGCATGCAGGAACCACCTCTCAGACATGCCAGAACCCCGTGCCAATGACCCCGGAAGCACCAGCCGAGCACGCCGGAACCACCTGCTCGACTCGCCAGAACCACCTGCCGATCACGCAAAAATCTCCTGCCGGCTACGCCACAACCAGTTGGTGAACACTTTGGAACCACCTGCCAGGCTTGCTGGAACCACCTGCCAATCATGCCAAAATCACCTGCCAACTACGCCAGAACCGCTTGGCGGACACTGCGGAAACACCTGTCGGGCCGGCTGGAACAAAATCTCAGACGTGCCTGAAATGTGTTCATGAGATGCTGGAACCACACCCCGAACAGACGGATACCACCTGCCAGAACCGCCTGAACCACCTGCTGAGCACGCCGGAACCACCTGCTCGACTCACCGGTACCACCTCCCTGACACGCCAAAATCACCTGCCGGGTATGCCAGAACCACTTGGCGGACACTCCGGAATCATCTGCCGGACATGCCGGAACCAGCTCTCAGACACACCAGAACCAAGTGCCGGAGACGCCGGAAGCACCTGCCGAGCATGCCGGAGCCACCTGCTCGACTCGCCAGAAACACCTGCCGGACACGCCAAAATCACCTGCCGGGTACGCCAGAACCACCGGGCGGAGACTCCGGAATCACCTGTCGCTCATGCCGGAACCACCTCTCAGACGTGCCGGAAGCACGTGCCAGACACGCCGGAAACACCTACCGGACAGACCGGAACCACCTGCCAAGAACGCCGGAGCCACCTGTTCGACTCGCTGGAACCACCTGCCGGACAGGCCAATATCAACTGCTGGCTATGCCAGAACCACCTGGGGGACGGTCCGGGATCACCTGCCAGCCATGGCGGAACCACCTCTCAGACGTACCAGAACCACCTGCCGGAGAACCTGGAAACACGTCCTGGACATACTGGAACCACGTGACGGCCATGCCTGAACCACCTGCCGAGCACGGCGGAAGCACCTGCCGGACACGCCAAAATCACCTGCGGGCTACACCAGAACCACTTGGACGACTCTCCGAAATGACCTGCCGGGCATGTTGGAACCACCTCTCAGACGTGCCAGAAGCACGTGGCGGACAGTCAGGAATCACCGGTTGGGCATACGCAACCACCTCTGACACGTACCAGAACCACGTGCCGTGCACGCCGGAACCACCTACCGGACAGACCGGAATCAACTTTTGGGCATGTCGGAACCACCAGTCAGATGTGCCAGAAACACGTGCCGGAGACTCCGGAAGCACCTGCCGAGCACGTCGCAACCACCTGCTCAACTCGCCTGAACCACCTGCCGGACACGCCAAAATCACCTGCCCGCTACACCAGCACCTCTTCGGGGACAAGCCGGAATCACGTGAGGGGCATGCCGGCACAGCCTCTCAGACTGAACCTCGTGCCGGACACCACAGAACCACCTGCCGGACAGACCGGAACCACCTGCCGGACACGCCGGAACCACCGGCTCGACCCGCCGGAACGACCGCTGGACATGCAAAATCACCTGCCGGCTACGCCGGAAACACGTGGCGAACACTCCGGAATCACCTGCCGGGCATGCCGGAACCACCTCTCAGATATGCCAGAACCACGTGCCAATGATCCCGGAAGCACCTGCCGAGCACGCCGGAACCACCTGCTCGACTCGCCAGAACCACCTGCCGGACACGCAACAATCACCTGCCGGCTACGCCACAACCAGTTGGGGAACACTTCGGAATCACCTGCCGGGCTTGCTGGAACCACCTGCCGGTCATGCCAAAATCACCTGCCAACTACGCCAGTACCACTTGGCGGACACTGTGGAAACACCTGTCGGGCCGGCCGGAAGTACATCTCAGACGTGCCACAACCATGCGCATGAGATGCTGGAACCACACCCCGAACAGACGGAAAACACCTGCCAGACCCGTCTGAACAACCTGCCGAGCACGCCGGAGCCACCTGCTCGACTCGCCGGAACCACCTACCTGACATGCCCAAATCACCAGCCGGGTATGCCAGAACCACTTGGCGGGCACTCTGGAATCATCTGCCGGACATGCCGGAACCAGCTCTCAGAGACACCAGAACCACGTGCCGGAGACGCCGGAAGCACCTGCCGAGCATGCCGGAGCCACCTGCTCGACTCGCCAGAAACACCTGCCGGACACGCCAAAATCACCTGCCGGGTACGCCAGAACCACCTGGCGGACACTCCGAAATCACCTGTCGCGCATGCCGGAACCACCTCTCAGACGTGCCGGAAGCACGTGCCGGACACGCCGGAATCACCTACCGGACAGACCGGAACCACCTGCCGAGCACGCCGGAGCCACCTGTTCGACTCGCTGGAACCACCTGCCGGACAGGCCAATATCAACTGCTGGCTATGCCAGAACCATCTGTGGTCGGTCGGGAATCACCTGTCAGCCATGGCGGAACGACCTCTCAGACGTACCAGAACCACCTGCCTGAGAAGCTGGAAACATGTCCTTGACAGTCTGGAACCACCTGCCGGCCAAGCCTGAACCACCTGCCAAGCACAACGGAACAACCTGCCAGACACGCCAAAATCACCTGCGTGTTATGCCAGAACCACTTGGAGGACTCTCTGGGATGACCTGCCGGGCATGCCGGAACCACCTCTCAGACGTGCCAGAACCATGTGGCGGACAGTCCGGAATCACCTGTTGGGCATGAGCAACCACCTCTGAGACGTACCAGAACCACATGCCGTGCAGGCTGGAACCACCTACCGGACAGACCGGAATCACCTTTCGGGCATGCCGGAACCACCTGTCAGATGTGCCAGAAACACGTGCCGGAGACGCCGGAAGCACCTGTCAAGCACGTTGGAACCACCTGCTCAACTCGCCTGAACCACCTGCCGGACATGCCAAAATCACCTGCCGACTATGCCAGAACCACTTGGCGAACACTCCGGAATCACTTGCCGGGCATGCAGGAACCACCTCTCAGACATGCCAGAACCCCGTGCCAATGACCCCGGAAGCACCAGCCGAGCACGCCGGAACCACCTGCTCGACTCGCCAGAACCACCTGCCGATCACGCAAAAATCACCTGCCGGCTACGCCACAACCAGTTGGTGAACACTTTGGAATCACCTGCCAGGCTTGCCGGAACCACCTGCCAGTCATGCCAAAATCACCTGCCAACTACGCCAGAACCGCTTGGCGGACACTGCGGAAACACCTGTCGTGCCGGCTGGAACCACATCTCAGACGTGCCAGAAACGTGTTCATGAGATGCTGGAACCACACCCCGAACAGACGGATACCACCTGCCAGAACCGCCTGAACCACCTGCTGAGCACGCCGGAACCACCTGCTCGACTCACCGGTACCACCTCCCTGACACGCCAAAATCACCTGCTGGGTATGCCAGAACCACTTGGCGGACACTCCGGAATCATCTGACGGACATGCCGGAACCAGCTCTCAGACACACCAGAACCAAGTGCCGGAGACGCCGGAAGCACCTGCCGAGCATGCCGGAGCCACCTGCTCGACTCGCCAGAAACACCTGCCGGACACGCCAAAATCACCTGCCGGGTATGCCAGAACCACCTGGCGGAGACTCCAGAATCACCTGTCGCGCATGCCGGAACCACCTCTCAGACGTGCCGGAAGCACGTGCCAGACACGCCGGAACCACCTACCGGACAGACCGGAACCACCTGCCAAGAACGCCGGAGCCACCTGTTCGACTCGCTGGAACCACCTGCCGGACAGGCCAATATCAACTGCTGGCTATGCCAGAACCACCTGGGGGACAGTCCGGGATCACCTGCCAGCCATGGCGGAACCACCTCTCAGACGTACCAGAACCACCTGCCGGAGAAGCTGGAAACACGTCCTGGACACACTGGAACCACGTGACGGCCATGCCTGAACCACCTGCCGAGCACTGCGGAACCACCTGCCGGACACGCCAAAATCACCTGCGGGCTACGCCAGAACCACATGGACGACTCTCCGAAATGACCTGCCGGGCATGTTGGAACCACCTCTCAGACGTGCCAGAAGCACGTGGCGGACAGTCCGGAATCACCTGTTGGGCATACGCAACCACCTCTGACACGTACCAGAACCACGTGCCGTGCACGCCGGAACCACCTACCGGACAGACCGGAATCAACTTTTGGGCATGCCGGAACCACCAGTCAGATGTGCCAGAAACACGTGCCGGAGACGCCGGAAGCACCTGCCGAGCACGTCGGAACCACCTGCTCAACTCGCCTGAACCACCTGCCGGACACGCCAAAATCACCTGCCCGCTACACCAGCACCACTTCGGGGACAAGCCGGAATCACGTGAGGGGCATGCCGGCACAGCCTCTCAGACTGAACCTCGTGCCGGACACCACAGAACCACCTGCCGGACAGACTGGAACCACCTGCCGGACACGCCGGAACCACCGGCTCGACCCGCCGGAACGACCGCTGGACATGCAAAATCACCTGCCGGCTACGCCGGAAACACTTGGCGAACACTCCGGAATCACCTGCCGGGCATGCCGGAACCACCTCTCAGATATGCCAGAACCACGTGCCAATGACCCCGGAAGCACCTGCCGAGCAGGCCGGAACCACCTGCTCGACTCGCCAGAACCACCTGCCGGACACGCAAAAATCACCTACCGGCTACGCCACAACCAGTTGGGGAACACTTCGGAATCACCTGCCGGGCTTGCTGGAACAACCTGCCGGTCATGCCAAAATCACCTGGCAATTACGCCAGTACAACTTGGCGGACACTGTGGAAACACCTGTCGGGCCGGCCGGAAGCACATCTCAGACGTGCCACAACCCTGTGCATGAGATGCTGGAACCACACCCCGAACAGACGGATACCACTTGCCAGAACCGCCTGAACCACCTGCTGAGCACGCCGGAACCACCTGCTCGACTCACCGGTACCACCTCCCTGACACGCCAAAATCACCTGCTGGGTATGCCAGACCCACTTGGCGGACACTCCGGAATCATCTGCCGGACATGCCGGAACCAGCTCTCAGACACACCAGAACCAAGTGCCGGAGACGCCGGAAGCACCTGCCGAGCATGCCGGAGCCACCTGCTCGACTCGCCAGAAACACCTGCCGGACACGCCAAAATCACCTGCCGGGTACGCCAGAACCACCGGGCGGAGACTCCAGAATCACCTGTCGCGCATGCCGGAACCACCTCTCAGACGTGCCGGAAGCACGTGCCAGACACGCCGGAACCACCTACCGGACAGACCGGAACCACCTGCCAAGAACGCCGGAGCCACCTGTTCGACTCGCTGGAACCACCTGCCGGACAGGCCAATATCAACTGCTGGCTATGCCAGAACCACCTGGGGGACAGTCCGGGATCACCTGCCAGCCATGGCGGAACCATCTCTCAGACGTACCAGAACCACCTGCCAGAGAAGCTGGAAACACGTCCTGGACAGTCTGGAACCACCTGCCGGCCAAACCTGAACCACCTGCCAAGCACAACGGAACTACCTGCCAGACACGCCAAAATCGCCTGCGTGTTATGCCAGAACCACTTGGAGGACTCTCTGGGATGACCTGCCGGGCATGCCGGAACCACCTCTCAGACGTGCCAGAACCATGTGGCGGACAGTCCGGAATCACCTGTTGGGCATGCGCAACCACCTCTGAGACGTACCAGAACCACATGCCGTGCAGGCTGGAACCACCTACCGCACAGACCGGAATCACCTTTCGGGCATGCCGGAACCACCTGTCAGATGTGCCAGAAACACGTGCCGGAGACGCCGGAAGCACCTGCCAAGCACGTTGGAACCACCTGCTCAACGCGCCTGAACCACCTGCCGGACATGCCAAAATACATGCCGACTATGCCAGAACCACTTGGCGAACACTCCGGAATCACTTGCCGGGCATGCAGGAACCACCTCTCAGACAAGCCAGAACCCCGTGCCAATGACCCCGGAAGCACCAGCCGAGCACGCCGGAACCACCTGCTCGACTCGCCAGAACCACCTGCCGATCACGCAAAAATCACCTGCCGGCTACGCCACAACCAGTTGGTGAACACTTTGGAACCACCTGCCAGGCTTGCTGGAACCACCTGCCAGTCATGCCAAAATCACCTGCCAACTACGCCAGAACCGCTTGGCGGACACTGTGGAAACACCTGTCGGGCCGGCTGGAACCACATCTCAGACGTGCCAGAAACGTGTTCATGAGATGCTGGAACCACACCCCGAACAGACGGATACCACCTGCCAGAACCGCCTGAACCACCTGCTGAGCACGCCGGAACCACCTGCTCGACTCACCGGTACCACCTCCCTGACACGCCAAAATCACCTGCTGGGTATGCCAGAACCACTTGGCGGACACTCCGGATTCATCTGCCGGACATGCCGGAACCAGCTCTCAGACACACCAGAACCAAGTGCCGGAGACGCCGGAAGCACCTGCCGAGCATGCCGGAGCCACCTGCTCGACTCGCCAGAAACACCTGCCGGACACGCCAAAATCACCTACCGGGTACGCCAGAACCACCGGGCGGAGACTCCAGAATCACCTGTCGCTCATGCCGGAACCACCTCTCAGACGTGCCGGAAGCACGTGCCAGACACGCCGGAAACACCTACCGGACAGACCGGAACCACCTGCCAAGAACGCCGGAGCCACCTGTTCGACTCGCTGGAACCACCTGCCGGACAGGCCAATATCAACTGCTGGCTATGCCAGAACCACCTGGGGGACGGTCCGGGATCACCTGCCAGCCATGGTGGAACCACCTCTCAGACGTACCAGAACCACCTGCCGGAGAACCTGGAAACACGTCCTGGACATACTGGAACCAAGTGACGGCCATGCCTGAACCACCTGCCGAGCACGGCGGAAGCACCTGCCGGACACGCCAAAATCACCTGCGGGCTACACCAGAACCACTTGGACGACTCTCCGAAATGACTTGCCGGGCATGTTGGAACCACCTCTCAGACGTGCCAGAAGCACGTGGCGGACAGTCCGGAATCACCTGTTGGGCATACGCAACCACCTCTGACACGTACCAGAACCACGTGCCGTGCACGCCGGAACCACCTACCGGACAGACCGGAATCAAATTTTGGGCATGCCGGAACCACCAGTCAGATGTGCCAGAAACACGTGCCTGAGACTCCGGAAGCACCTGCCGAGCACGTCGCAACCACCTGCTCAACTCGCCTGAACCACCTGCCGGACACGCCAAAATCACCTGCCCGCTACACCAGCACCACTTCGGGGACAAGCCGGAATCACGTGAGGGGCATGCCAGCACAGCCTCTCAGACTGAACCTCGTGCCGGACACCACAGAACCACCTGCCGGACAGACCGGAACCACCTGCCGGACACGCCGGAACCACCGGCTCGACCCGCCGGAACGACCGCTGGACATGCAATGTCACCTGCCGGCTACGCCGGAAACACTTGGCGAACACTCCGGAATCACCTGCCGGGCATGCCGGAACCACCTCTCAGATATGCCAGAACCACGTGCCAATGACCCCGGAAGCACCTGCCGAGCACGCCGGAACCACCTGCTCGACTCGCCAGAACCACCTGCCGGACACGCAACAATCACCTGCCGGCTACGCCACAACCAGTTGGGGAACACTTCGGAATCACCTGCCGGGCTTGCTGGAACCACCTGCCGGTCATGCCAAAATCACCTGGCAATTACGCCAGTACCACTTGGCGGACACTGTGGAAACACCTGTCGGGCCGGCCGGAAGTACATCTCAGACGTGCCACAACCATGCGCATGAGATGCTGGAACCACACCCCGAACAGACGGAAAACACCTGCCAGACCCGTCTGAACAACCTGCCGAGCACGCCGGAGCCACCTGCTCGACTCGCCGGAACCACCTACCTGACATGCCCAAATCACCAGCCGGGTATGCCAGAACCACTTGGCGGGCACTCCGGAATCATCTGCCGGACATGCCGGAACCAGCTCTCAGAGACACCAGAACCACGTGCCGGAGACGCCGGAAGCACCTGCCGAGCATGCCGGAGCCACCTGCTCGACTCGCCAGAAACACCTGCCGGACACGCCAAAATCACCTGCCGGGTACGCCAGAACCACCTGGCGGACACTCCGAAATCACCTGTCGCGCATGCCGGAACCACCTCTCAGACGTGCCGGAAGCACGTGCCGGACACGCCGGAATCACCAACCGGACAGACCGGAACCACGTGCCGAGCACGCCTGAGCCATCTGTTCGACTCGCTGGAACCACCTGCTGGACAGGCCAATATCAACTGCTGGCTATGCAAGAACCACCTGGGGGAAGGTCCGGAATCACCTGCCAGCCATGGCGGAACCACCTCTCAGACGTACCAGAACCACCTGCCAGAGAAGCTGGAAACACGTCCTGGACAGTCTGGAACCACCTGCCGGCCAAACCTGAACCACCTGCCAAGCACAACGGAACTACCTGCCAGACACGCCAAAATCGCCTGCGTGTTATGCCAGAACCACTTGGAGGACTCTCTGGGATGACCTGCCGGGCATGCCGGAACCACCTCTCAGACGTGCCAGAACCATGTGGCGGACAGTCCGGAATCTCCTGTTGGGCATGCGCAACCACCTCTGAGACGTACCAGAACCACATGCCGTGCAGGCTGGAACCACCTACCGGACAGACCGGAATCACCTTTCGGGCATGCCGGAACCACCTGTCAGATGTGCCAGAAACACGTGCCGGAGACGCCGGAAGCACCTGCCAAGCACGTTGGAACCACCTGCTCAACGCGCCTGAACCACCTGCCGGACATGCCAAAATACATGCCGACTATGCCAGAACCACTTGGCGAACACTCCGGAATCACTTGCCGGGCATGCAGGAACCACCTCTCAGACAAGCCAGAACCCCGTGCCAATGACCCCGGAAGCACCAGCCGAGCACGCCGGAACCACCTGCTCGACTCGCCAGAACCACCTGCCGATCACGCAAAAATCACCTGCCGGCTACGCCACAACCAGTTGGTGAACACTTTGGAACCACCTGCCAGGCTTGCTGGAACCACCTGCCAGTCATGCCAAAATCACCTGCCAACTACGCCAGAACCGCTTGGCGGACACTGTGGAAACACCTGTCGGGCCGGCTGGAACCACATCTCAGACGTGCCAGAAACGTGTTCATGAGATGCTGGAACCACACCCCGAACAGACGGATACCACCTGCCAGAACCGCCTGAACCACCTGCTGAGCACGCCGGAACCACCTGCTCGACTCACCGGTACCACCTCCCTGACACGCCAAAATCACCTGCTGGGTATGCCAGAACCACTTGGCGGACACTCCGGATTCATCTGCCGGACATGCCGGAACCAGCTCTCAGACACACCAGAACCAAGTGCCGGAGACGCCGGAAGCACCTGCCGAGCATGCCGGAGCCACCTGCTCGACTCGCCAGAAACACCTGCCGGACACGCCAAAATCACCTACCGGGTACGCCAGAACCACCGGGCGGAGACTCCAGAATCACCTGTCGCTCATGCCGGAACCACCTCTCAGACGTGCCGGAAGCACGTGCCAGACACGCCGGAAACACCTACCGGACAGACCGGAACCACCTGCCAAGAACGCCGGAGCCACCTGTTCGACTCGCTGGAACCACCTGCCGGACAGGCCAATATCAACTGCTGGCTATGCCAGAACCACCTGGGGGACGGTCCGGGATCACCTGCCAGCCATGGTGGAACCACCTCTCAGACGTACCAGAACCACCTGCCGGAGAACCTGGAAACACGTCCTGGACATACTGGAACCAAGTGACGGCCATGCCTGAACCACCTGCCGAGCACGGCGGAAGCACCTGCCGGACACGCCAAAATCACCTGCGGGCTACACCAGAACCACTTGGACGACTCTCCGAAATGACCTGCCGGGCATTTTGGAACCACCTCTCAGACGTGCCAGAAGCACGTGGCGGACAGTCCGGAATCACCTGTTGGGCATACGCAACCACCTCTGACACGTACCAGAACCACGTGCCGTGCACGCCGGAACCACCTACCGGACAGACCGGAATCAAATTTTGGGCATGCCGGAACCACCAGTCAGATGTGCCAGAAACACGTGCCGGAGACTCCGGAAGCACCTGCCGAGCACGTCGCAACCACCTGCTCAACTCGCCTGAACCACCTGCCGGACACGCCAAAATCACCTGCCCGCTACACCAGCACCACTTCGGGGACAAGCCGGAATCACGTGAGGGGCATGCCGGCACAGCCTCTCAGACTGAACCTCGTGCCGGACACCACAGAACCACCTGCCGGACAGACCGGAACCACCTGCCGGACACGCCGGAACCACCGGCTCGACCCGCCGGAACGACCGCTGGACATGCAATGTCACCTGCCGGCTACGCCGGAAACTCTTGGCGAACACTCCGGAATCACCTGCCGGGCATGCCGGAACCACCTCTCAGATATGCCAGAACCACGTGCCAATGACCCCGGAAGCACCTGCCGAGCACGCCGGAACCACCTGCTCGACTCGCCAGAACCACCTGCCGGACACGCAACAATCACCTGCCGGCTACGCCACAACCAGTTGGGGAACACTTCGGAATCACCTGCCGGGCTTGCTGGAACCACCTGCCGGTCATGCCAAAATCACCTGGCAATTACGCCAGTACCACTTGGCGGACACTGTGGAAACACCTGTCGGGCCGGCCGGAAGTACATCTCAGACGTGCCACAACCATGCGCATGAGATGCTGGAACCACACCCCGAACAGACGGAAAACACCTGCCAGACCCGTCTGAACAACCTGCCGAGCACGCCGGAGCCACCTGCTCGACTCGCCGGAACCACCTACCTGACATGCCCAAATCACCAGCCGGGTATGCCAGAACCACTTGGCGGGCACTCCGGAATCATCTGCCGGACATGCCGGAACCAGCTCTCAGAGACACCAGAACCACGTGCCGGAGACGCCGGAAGCACCTGCCGAGCATGCCGGAGCCACCTGCTCGACTCGCCAGAAACACCTGCCGGACACGCCAAAATCACCTGCCGGGTACGCCAGAACCACCTGGCGGACACTCCGAAATCACCTGTCGCGCATGCCGGAACCACCTCTCAGACGTGCCGGAAGCACGTGCCGGACACGCCGGAATCACCAACCGGACAGACCGGAACCACGTGCCGAGCACGCCTGAGCCATCTGTTCGACTCGCTGGAACCACCTGCTGGACAGGCCAATATGAACTGCTGGCTATGCAAGAACCACCTGGGGGAAGGTCCGGAATCACCTGCCAGCCATGGCGGAACCACCTCTCAGACGTACCAGAACCACCTGCCAGAGAAGCTGGAAACACGTCCTGGACAGTCTGGAACCACCTGCCGGCCAAACCTGAACCACCTGCCAAGCACAACGGAACTACCTGCCAGACACGCCAAAATCACCTGCGTGTTCTGCCAGAACCACTTGGAGGACTCTCTGGGATGACCTGCCGGGCATGCCGGAACCACCTCTCAGACGTGCCAGAACCATGTGGCGGACAGTCCGGAATCACCTGTTGGGCATGCGCAACCACCTCTGAGACGTACCAGAACCACATGCCGTGCAGGCTGGAACCACCTACCGGACAGACCGGAATCACCTTTCGGGCATGCCGGAACCACCTGTCAGATGTGCCAGAAACACGTGCCGGAGACGCCGGAAGCACCTGCCAAGCACGTTGGAACCACCTGCTCAACGCGCCTGAACCACCTGCCGGACATGCCAAAATACATGCCGACTATGCCAGAACCACTTGGCGAACACTCCGGAATCACTTGCCGGGCATGCAGGAACCACCTCTCAGACATGCCAGAACCCCGTGCCAATGACCCCGGAAGCACCAGCCGAGCACGCCGGAACGACCTGCTCGACTCGCCAGAACCACCTGCCGATCACGCAAAAATCACCTGCAGGCTACGCCACAACCAGTTGGGGAACACTTCGGAATCACCTGCCGGGCTTGCTGGAACCACCTGCCAGTCATGCCAAAATCACCTGCCAACTACGCCAGAACCGCTTGGCGGACACTGCGGAAACACCTGTCGGGCCGGCTGGAACCACATCTCAGACGTGCCAGAAACGTGTTCATGAGATGCTGGAACCACACCCCGAACAGACGGATACCACCTGCCAGAACCGCCTGAACCACCTGCTGAGCACACTGGAACCACCTGCTCGACTCAACGGTACCACCTCCCTGACACGCCAAAATCACCTGCTGGGTATGCCAGAACCACTTGGCGGACACTCCGGAATCATCTGCCGGACATGCCGGAACCAGCTCTCAGACACACCAGAACCAAGTGCCGGAGACGCCGGAAGCACCTGCCGAGCATGCTGGAGCCACCTGCTCGACTCGCCAGAAACACCTGCTGGACACGCCAAAATCACCTGCTGGGTACGCCAGAACCACCTGGCGGACACTCCGAAACCACCTGCCGCGCATGCCGGAACCACCTCTCAGACGTGCCGGAAGCACGTGCCGGACACCCCGGAAACACCTACCGGACAGACCGGAACCACCTGCTGAGCACGCCGGAGCCACCTGTTCGACTCGCTGGAACCACCTGCCGGACAGGCCAATATCAACTGCTGGCTATGCCAGAACCACCTGGGGGACGGTCCGGAATCACCTGCCAGCAATGGCGGAACCACCTCTCAGACGTCCCAGAACCACCTGCCGGAGAAGCTGGAAACACGTCCTGGACAGACTGGAACCACGTGACGGCCATGCCTGAACCACCTGCCGAGCACGGCGGAACCACCTGCCGGACATGCCGAAATCACCTGCGGGCTACGCCAGAACCACTTGGACGACTCTCCAAAATGACCTGCCGGGCATGTTGGAACCACCTCTCAGACGTGCCAGAAGCACGTGGCCGACAGTCCGAAATCACCTGTTGGGCATATGCACCCTCCTCTGAGACGTACCAGAACCACGTGCCGTGCACGCCGGAACCACCTACCGGACAGACCGGAATCAACTTTTGGGCATGCCGGAACCACCAGTCAGATGTGCCAGAAACACGTGCCGGAGACGCCGGAAGCACCTGCCGAGCACTTCGCAACCACCTGCTCAACTCGCCTGAACCACCTGCCTGACACGCCAAAATCACCTGCCCGCTACACCAGCACCACTTCGGGGACAAGCCGGAATCACGTGAGGGGCATGCCGGCACAGCCTCTCAGACTGAACCTCGTGCCGGACACCACAGAACCACCTGCCGGACACGCCGGAACCACCGGCTCGACCCGCCGGAACGACCGCTGGACATGCAAAATCACCTGCCGGCTACGCCGGAAACACTTGGCGAACACTCCGGAATCACCTGCCGGGCATGCCGGAACCACCTCTCAGATATGCCAGAACCACGTGCCAATGAACCCGGAAGCACCTGCCGAGCACGCCGGAACCACCTGCTCGACTCGCCAGAACCACCTGCCGGACACGCCAAAATCACCTGCCGGCTACGCCACAACCAGTTGGGGAACACTTCGGAATCACCTGGCGGACTTGCTGGAACCACCTGCCGGTCATGCCAAAATCACCTGCCAATTACGCCAGTACCACTTGGCGGACACTGTGGAAACACCTGTCGGGCCGGCCAGAACCACATCTCAGACGTGCCAGAACCATGTGCATGAGATGCTGGAACCACACCCCGAACAGACGGAAAACACCTGCCAGACCCGTCTGAACAACCTGCCGAGCACGCCGGAGCCACCTGCTCGACTCGCCGGAACCACCTACCTGACATGCCCAAATCACCAGCCAGGTATGCCAGAACCACTTGGCGGACACTCCGGAATCATCTGCCGGACATGCCGGAACCAGCTCTCAGACACACCAGAACCACGTGCCGGAGACGCCGGAAGCACCTGCCGAGCATGCCGGAGCCACCTGCTCGACTAGCCAGAAACACCTGCCGGACACGCCAAAATCACCTGCCGTGTATGCCAGAACCACCTGGCGGACACTCCGAAATCACCTGTCGCGCATGCCGGAACCACCTCTCAGACGTGCCAGAAGCACGTGCCGGACACGCCGGAATCACCTAAAAGACAGACCGGAACCACCTGCCGAGCACGCCGGAGCCACCTGTTCGACTCGCTGGAACCACCTGCCGGACAGGCCAATATCAACTGCTGGCTCTGCCAGAACCACCTTGGGGACGGTCCGGAATCACCTGCCAGCCATGGCGGAACCACCTCTCAGAGGTACCAGAACCACCTGCCGGAGAAGCTGGAAACACGTCCTGGACAGTCTGGAACCACCTGCCGGCCAAGCCTGAACCACCTGCCAAGCACAACGGAACATCCTGCCACACACGCGAAAATCACCTGCGTGTTATGCCACAACCACTTGGAGGACTCTCTGGGATGACCTGCCGGGCATGCCGGAACCACCTCTCAGACGTGCCAGAACCATGTGGCGGACAGTCCGGAATCACCTGTTGGGCATGCGCAACCACCTCTGAGACGTACCAGAACCACATGCCGTGCAGGCTGGAACCACCTACCGGACAGACCGGAATCACCTTTCGGGCATGCCGGAACCACCTGTCAGATGTGCCAGAAACACGTGCCGGAGACGCCGGAAGCACCTGCCAAGCACGTTGGAACCACCCGCTCAACTCGCCTGAACCACCTGCCAGACATGCCAAAATCACCTGCCGACTATGCAAGAACCACTTGGCGAACACTCCGGAATCACTTGCCGGGCATGCAGGAACCACCTCTCAGACATGCCAGAACCCCGTGCCAATGACCCCGGAAGCACCAGCCGAGCACGCCGGAACCACCTGCTCGACTCGCCAGAACCACCTGCCGATCACGCAAAAATCACCTGCCGGGTACGCCACAACCAGTTGGGGAACACTTTGGAATCACCTGCCATTCTTGCTGAAACCACCTGCCAGTCATGAGAAAATCACCTGCCAACTACGCCAGAACCGCTCGGCGGACACTGCGGAAACACCTGTCGGGCCTGCTGGAACCACATCTCAGACGTGCCAGAAACGTGTTCATGAGATGCTGGAACCACACCCCGAACAGACGGATACCACCTGCCAGAACCGCCTGAACCACCTGCTGAGCACGCCGGAACCACCTGCTCGACTCACCAATACCACCTCCCTGACACGCCAAAATCACCTGCTGGGTATGCCAGAACCACTTGGCGGACACTCCGGAATCATCTGCCGGACATGCCGGAACCAGCTCTCAGACACACCAGAACCACGTGCCGGAGACGCCGGAAGCACCTGCCGAGCATGCCGGAGCCACCTGCTCGACTCGCCAGAAACACCTGCCGGACACGCCAAAATCACCTGCCGGGTATGCCAGAACCACCTGGCGGACACTACGGAATCACCTGCCGCGCATGCCGGAACCACCTCTCAGATGTGCCGGAAGCACGAGCCAGACACGCCGGAAACACCTACCGGACAGACCGGAACCACCTGCCAAGAACGCCGGAGCCACCTGTTCGACTCGCTGGAACCACCTGCCGGACAGGCCAATATCAACTGCTGGCTATGCCAGAACCACCTGGGGGACAGTCCGGGATCACCTGCCAGCCATGGCGGAACCACCTCTCAGACGTACCAGAACCACCTGCCGGAGAAGCTGGAAACACGTCCTGGACACACTGGAACCACGTGACGGCCATGCCTGAACCACCTGCCGAGCACGGCGGAACCACCTGCCGGACACGCCAAAATCACCTGCGGGCTACGCCAGAACCACTTGGACGACTCTCCGAAATGACCTGCCGGGCATGTTGGAACCACCTCTCAGACGTGCCAGAAGCACGTGGCGGACAGTCCGGAATCACCTGTTGGGCATACGCAACCACCTCTGAGACGTACCAGAACCACGTGCCGTGCACGCCGGAACCACCTAACGGACAGACCGGAATCAACTTTTGGGCATGCCGGAACCACCAGTCAGATGTGCCAGAAACACGTGCCGGAGACGCCGGAAGCACCTGCCGAGCACGTCGCAACCACCTGCTCAACTCGCCTGAACCACCTGCCGGACACGCCAAAATCACCTGCCCGCTACACCAGCAGCACTTCGGGGACAAGCCGGAATCACGTGAGGGGCATGCCGGCACAGCCTCTCAGACTGAACCTCGTGCCGGACACCACAGAACCACCTGCCGGACAGACCGGAACCACCTGCCGGACACGCCGGAACCACCGGCTCGACCCGCCGGAACGACCGCTGGACATGCAAAATCACCTGCCGGCTACGCCGGAAACACTTGGCGAACACTCCGGAATCACCTGCCGGGAATGCCGGAAGCACCTCTCAGATATGCCAGAACCACGTGCAGATGAACCCGGAAGCACCTGCCGAGCACGCCGGAACCACCTGCTCGACTCGCCAGAACCACCTGCCGGACACGCAAAAATCACCTGCCGGCTACGCCACAACCAGTTGGGGAACACTTCGGAATCACCTGGCGGACTTGCTGGAACCACCTGCCGGTCATGCCAAAATCACCTGCCAATTACGCCAGTACCACTTGGCGGACACTGTGGAAACACCTGTCGGGCCGGCCAGAACCACATCTCAGACGTGCCAGAACCATGTGCATGAGATGCTGGAACCACACCCCGAACAGACGGAAAACACCTGCCAGACCCGTCTGAACAACCTGCCGAGCACGCCGGAGCCACCTGCTCGACTCGCCGGAACCACCTACCTGACATGCCCAAATCACCAGCCGGGTATGCCAGACCCACTTGGCGGACACTCCGGAATCATCTGCCGGACATGCCGGAACCAGCTCTCAGAGACACCAGAACCACGTGCCGGAGACGCCGGAAGCACCTGCCGAGCATGCCGGAGCCACCTGCTCGACTAGCCAGAAACACCTGCCGGACACGCCAAAATCACCTGCCGTGTATGCCAGAACCACCTGGCGGACACTCCGAAATCACCTGTCGCGCAAGCCGGAACCACCACTCAGACGTGCCGGAAGCACGTGCCGGACACGCCGGAATCACCTACCAGACAGACCGGAACCACCTGCCGAGCACGCCGGAGCCACCTGTTCGACTCGCTGGAACCACCTGCCGGACAGGAAAATATCAACTGCTGGCTCTGCCAGAACCACCTTGGGGACGGTCCGGAATCACCTGCCAGCCATGGCGGAACCACCTCTCAGACGTACCAGAACCACCTGCCGGAGAAGCTGGAAACACGTCCTGGACAGTCTGGAACCACCTGCCGGCCAAGCCTGAACCATCTGCCAAGCACAACGGAACAACCTGCCAGACACGCCAAAATCACCTGCGTGTTATGCCAGAACCACTTGGAGGACTCTCTGGGATGACCTGCCGGGCATCCCGGAACCACCTCTCAGACGTGCCAGAACCATGTGGCGGACAGTCTGGAATCACCTGTTGGGCATACGCAACCACCTCTGACACGTACCAGAACCGCGTGCCGTGCACGCCGGAACCACCTACCGGACAGACCGGAATCAACTTTTGGGCATGCCGGAACCACCAGTCAGATGTGCCAGAAACACGTGCCGGAGACGCCGGAAGCACCTGCCGAGCACGTCGCAACCACCTGCTCAACTCGCCTGAACCACCTGCCGGACACGCCAAAATCACCTGCCCGCTACACCAGCACCACTTCGGGGACAAGCCGGAATCACGTGAGGGGCATGCCGGCACAGCCTCTCAGACTGAACCTCGTGCCGGACACCACAGAACCACCTGCCGGACAGACCGGAACCACCTGCCGGACACGCCGGAACCACCGGCTCGACCCGCCGGAACGACCGCTGGACATGCAAAATCACCAGCCGGCTACGCCGGAAACACTTGCCGAACACTCCGGAATCACTTGGCGGGCATGCAGCAACCACCTCTCAGACATGCCAGAACCCCGTGCCAATGACCCCGGAAGCACCAGCCGAGCACGCCGGAACCACCTGCTCGACTCGCCAGAACCACCTGCCGATCACGCAAAAATCACCTGCCGGCTACGCCACAACCAGTTGGTGAACACTTTGGAAGCACCTGCCAGGCTTGCTGGAACCACCTGCCAGTCATGCCAAAATCACCTGCCAACTACGCCAGAACCGCTTGGCGGACACTGCGGAAACACCTGTCGGGCCGGCTGGAACAACATCTCAGACGTGCCAGAAACGCGTTCATGAGATGCTGGAACCACACCCCGAACAGACGGATACCACCTGCCAGAACCGCCTGAACCACCTGCTGAGCACGCCGGAACCACCTGCTCGACTCACCGGTACCACCTCCCTGACACGCCAAAATCACCTGCTGGGTATGCCAGAACCACTTGGCGGAGACTCCGGAATCATCTGCCGGACATGCCGGAACCAGCTCTCAGACACACCAGAACCAAGTGCCGGAGACGCCGGAAGCACCTGCCGAGCATGCCGGAGCCACCTGCTCGACTCGACAGAAGCACCTGCCGGACACGCCAAAATCACCTGCCGGGTACGCCAGAACCACCTGGTGGAGACTCCGGAATCACCTGTCGCGCATGACGGAACCACCACTCAGACGTGCCGGAAGCACGTGCCAGACACGCCGGAAACACCTACCGGACAGACCGGAACCACCTGCCAAGAACGCCGGAGCCACCTGTTCGACTCGCTGGAACTAGCTGCCGGACAGGCCAATATCAACTGCTGGCTCTGCCAGAACCACCTTGGGGACGGTCCGGAATCACCTGCCAGCCATGGCGGAACCACCTCTCAGACGTACCAGAACCACCTGCCTGAGAAGCTGGAAACACGTCCTGGACAGACTGGAACCACGTGACGGCCATGCCTGAACCACCTGCCGAGCACGGCGGAACCACCTGCCGGACATGCCAAAATCACCTGCGGGCTACGCCAGAACCACTTGGACGACTCTCCGAAATGACCTGCCGGGCATGTTGGAACCACCTCTCAGACGTGCCAGAAGCACGTGGCGGACAGTCCGGAATCACCTGTTGGGCATACGCAACCACCTCTGACACGTACGAGAACCACGTTTCGTGCACGCCGGAACCACCTACCGGACAGACCGGAATCAACTTTTGGGCATGCCGGAACCACCAGTCAGATGTGCCAGAAACACGTGCCGGAGACGCCGGCAGCACCTGCCGAGCACGTCGCAACCACCTGCTCAACTCGCCTGAACCACCTGCCGGACACGCCAAAATCACCTGCCCGCTACACCAGCACCTCTTCGGGGACAAGCCAGAATCACGTGAGGGGCATGCCGGCACAGCCTCTCAGACTGAACCTCGTGCCGGACACCACAGAACCACCTGCCGGACAGACCGGAACCACCTGCCGGACACGCCGGAACCACCGGCTCGACCCGCCGGAACGACCGCTGGACATGCAAAATCACCTGCCGGCTACGCCGGAAACACTTGGCGAACACTCCGGAATCACCTGCCGGGCATGCCGGAACCACCTCTCAGATATGCCAGAACCACGTGCCAGTGACCCCGGAAGCACCTGCCGAGCACGCCGGAACCACCTGCTCGACTCGCCAGAACCACCTGACGGACACGCAAAAATCACCTGCCGGCTACGCCACAACCAGTTGGGGAACACTTCGGAATCACCTGCCGGGCTTGCTGGAACCACCTGCCGGTCATGCCAAAATCACCTGGCAATTACGCCAGTACCACTTGGCGGACACTGTGGAAACACCTGTCGGGCCGACCGGAAGTACATCTCAGACGTGCCACAACCATGCGCATGAGATGCTGGAACCACACCCCGAACAGACGGAAAACACCTGCCAGACCCGTCTGAACAACCTGCCGAGCACGCCGGAGCCACCTGCTCGACTCGCCGGAACCACCTACCTGACATGCCAAAATCACCAGCCGGGTATGCCAGAACCACTTGGCGGGCACTCCGGAATCATCTGCCGGACATGCCGGAACCAGCTCTCAGAGACACCAGAACCACGTGCCGGAGACGCCGGAAGCACCTGACGAGCATGCCGGAGCCACCTGCTCGACTCGCCAGAAACACCTGCCGGACACGCCAAAATCACCTGCCCGGTACGCCAGAACCACCTGGCGGACACTCCGAAATCACCTGTCGCGCATGCCGGAACCACCTCTCAGACGTGCCGGAAGCACGTGCCGGACACGCCGGAATCACCAACCGGACAGACCGGAACCACGTGCAGAGCACGCCGGAGCCACCTGTTTGACTCGCTGGAACCACCTGCTGGACAGGCCAATATCAACTGCTGGCTATGCAAGAACCACCTGGGGGAAGGTCCGGAATCACCTGCCAGCCATGGCGGAACCACCTCTCAGACGTACCAGAACCACCTGCCAGAGAAGCTGGAAACACGTCCTGGACAGTCTGGAACCACCTGCCGGCCAAACCTGAACCACCTGCCAAGCACAACGGAACTACCTGCCAGACACGCCAAAATCACCTGCGTGTTCTGCCAGAACCACTTGGAGGACTCTCTGGGATGACCTGCCGGGCATGCCGGAACCACCTCTCAGACGTGCCAGAACCATGTGGCGGACAGTCCGGAATCACCTGTTGGGCATGCGCAACCACCTCTGAGACGTACCAGAACCACATGCCGTGCAGGCTGGAACCACCTACCGGACAGACCGGAATCACCTTTCGGGCATGCCGGAACCACCTGTCAGATGTGCCAGAAACACGTGCCGGAGACGCCGGAAGCACCTGCCAAGCACGTTGGAACCACCTGCTCAACGCGCCTGAACCACCTGCCGGACATGCCAAAATACATGCCGACTATGCCAGAACCACTTGGCGAACACTCCGGAATCACTTGCCGGGCATGCAGGAACCACCTCTCAGACATGCCAGAACCCCGTGCCAATGACCCCGGAAGCACCAGCCGAGCACGCCGGAACCACCTGCTCGACTCGCCAGAACCACCTGCCGATCACGCAAAAATCACCTGCCGGCTACGCCACAACCAGTTGGGGAACACTTCGGAATCACCTGCCGGGCTTGCTGGAACCACCTGCCAGTCATGCCAAAATCACCTGCCAACTACGCCAGAACCGCTTGGCGGACACTGCGGAAACACCTGTCGGGCCGGCTGGAACCACATCTCAGACGTGCCAGAATCGTGTTCATGAGATGCTGGAACCACACCCCGAACAGACGGATACCACCTGCCAGAACCGCCTGAACCACCTGATGAGCACGCTGGAACCACCTGCTCGACTCAACGGTACCACCTCCCTGACACGCCAAAATCACCTGCTGGGTATGCCAGAACCACTTGGCGGACACTCCGGAATCATCTGCCGGACATGCTGGAACCAGCTCTCAGACACACCAGAACCAAGTGCCGGAGACGCCGGAAGCACCTGCCGAGCATGCTGGAGCCACCTGCTCGACTCGCCAGAAACACCTGCTGGACACGCCAAAATCACCTGCTGGGTACGCCAGAACCACCTGGCGGACACTCCGAAACCACCTGCCGCGCATGCCGGAACCACCTCTCAGACGTGCCGGAAGCACGTGCCGGACACCCCGGAAACACCTACCGGACAGACCGGAACCACCTGCCGAGCACGCCGGAGCCACCTGTTCGACTCGCTGGAACCACCTGCCGGAAAGGCCAATATCAACTGCTGGCTATGCCAGAACCACCTGGGGGACGGTCCGGAATCACCTGCCAGCAATGGCGGAACCACCTCTCAGACGTCCCAGAACCACCTGCCGGAGAAGCTGGAAACACGTCCTGGACAGACTGGAACCACGTGACGGCCATGCCTGAACCACCTGCCGAGCACGGCGGAACCACCTGCCGGACATGCCGAAATCACCTGCGGGCTACGCCAGAACCACTTGGACGACTCTCCAAAATGACCTGCCGGGCATGTTGGAACCACCTCTCAGACGTGCCAGAAGCACGTGGCCGACAGTCCGGAATCACCTGTTGGGCATATGCAACCTCCTCTGAGACGTACCAGAACCACGTGCCGTGCACGCCGGAACCACCTACCGGACAGACCGGAATCAACTTTTGGGCATGCCGGAACCACCAGTCAGATGTGCCAGAAACACGTGCCGGAGACGCCGGAAGCACCTGCCGAGCACTTCGCAACCACCTGCTCAACTCGCCTGAACCACCTGCCGGACACGCCAAAATCACCTGCCCGCTACACCAGCACCACTTCGGGGACAAGCCGGAATCACGTGAGGGGCATGCCGGCACAGCCTCTCAGACTGAACCTCGTGCCGGACACCACAGAACCACCTGCCGGACAGACCGGAACCACCTGCCGGACACGCCGGAACCACCGGCTCGACCCGCCGGAACGACCGCTGGACATGCAAAATCACCTGCCGGCTACGCCGGAAACACTTGGCGAACACTCCGGAATCACCTGCCGGGCATGCCGGAACCAGCTCTCAGATATGCCAGAACCACGTGCCAATGAACCCGGAAGCACCTGCCGAGCACGCCGGAACCACCTGCTCGACTCGCCAGAACCACCTGCCGGACACGCCAAAATCACCTGCCGGCTACGCCACAACCAGTTGGGGAACACTTCGGAATCACCTGGCGGACTTGCTGGAACCACCTGCCGGTCATGCCAAAATCACCTGCCAATTACGCCAGTACCACTTGGCGGACACTGTGGAAACACCTGTCGGGCCGGCCAGAACCACATCTCAGACGTGCCAGAACCATGTGCATGAGATGCTGGAACCACACCCCGAACAGACGGAAAACACCTGCCAGACCCGTCTGAACAACCTGCCGAGCACGCCGGAGCCACCTGCTCGACTCGCCGGAACCACCTACCTGACATGCCCAAATCACCAGCCGGGTATGCAAGAACCACTTGGCGGACACTCCGGAATCATCTGCCGGACATGCCGGAACCAGCTCTCAGACACACCAGAACCACGTGCCGGAGACGCCGGAAGCACCTGCCGAGCACGTCGCAACCACCTGCTCAACTCGCCTGAACCACCTGCCGGACACGCCAAAATCACCTGCCCGCTACACCAGCACCACTTTGGGGACAAGCCGGAATCACGTGAGGGGCATGCCGGCACAGCCTCTCAGACTGAACCTCGTGCCGGACACCACAGAACCACCTACCAGACAGACCGGAACCACCTGCCGAGCACGCCGGAGCCACCTGTTCGACTCGCTGGAACCACCTGCCGGACAGGCCAATATCAACTGCTGGCTCTGCCAGAACCACCTTGGGGACGGTCCGGAATCACCTGCCAGCCATGGCGGAACCACCTCTCAGACGTACCAGAACCACCTGCCGGAGAAGCTGGAAACACGTCCTGGACAGTCTGGAACCACCTGCCGGCCAAGCCTGAACCACCTGCCAAGCACAACGGAACAACCTGCCAGACACGCCAAAATCACCTGCGTGTTATGCCAGAACCACTTGGAGGACTCTCTGGGATGACCTGCCGGGCATGCCGGAACCACCTCTCAGACGTGCCAGAAGCACGTGGCGGACAGTCCGGAATCACCTGTTGGGCATACGCAACCACCTGTGAGACGTACCAGAACCACGCGCCGTGCACGCCGGAACCACCTACCGGACAGACCAGAATCAACTCTTCGGCATGCCGGAACCACAAGTCAGATGTGCCAGAAACACGTGCCGGAGACGCCGGAAGCACCTGCCGAGCATGCCGGAGCCACATGCTCGACTCGCCAGAAACACCTGCCGGACACGCCAAAATCACCTGCCGGGTACGCCAGAACCACCTGGCGGACACTCCGGAATCACTTGCCGGGCATGCAGGAACCACCTCTCAGACATGCCAGAACCCCGTGCCAATGACCCCGGAAGCACCAGCCGAGCACGCCGGAACCACCTGCTCGACTCGCCAGAACCACCTGCCGATCACGCAAAAATCACCTGCCGGCTACGCCACAACCAGTTGGGGAACACTTTGGAATCACCTGCCATTCTTGCTGAAACCACCTGCCAGTCATGCCAAAATCACCTGCCAACTACGCCAGAACCGCTCGGCGGACACTGCGGAAACACCTGTCGGGCCTGCTGGAACCACATCTCAGACGTGCCAGAAACGTGTTCATGAGATGCTGGAACCACACCCCGAACAGACGGATACCACCTGCCAGAACCGCCTGAACCACCTGCTGAGCACGCCGGAACCACCTGCTCGACTCACCAATACCACCTCCCTGACACGCCAAAATCACCTGCTGGGTATGCCAGAACCACTTGGCGGACACTCCGGAATCATCTGCCGGACATGCCGGAACCAGCTCTCAGACACAGCAGAACCACGTGCCGGAGACGCCGGAAGCACCTGCCGAGCATGCCGGAGCCACCTGCTCGACTCGCCAGAAACACCTGCCGGACACGCCAAAATCACCTGCCGGGTATGCCAGAACCACCTGGCCGACACTACGGAATCACCTGCCGCGCATGCCGGAACCACCTCTCAGATGTGCTGGAAGCACGAGCCAGACACGCCGGAAACACCTACCGGACAGACCGGAACCACCTGCCAAGAACGCCGGAGCCACCTGTTCGACTCGCTGGAACCACCTGCCGGACAGGCCAATATCAACTGCTGGCTATGCCAGAAACACCTGGGGGACAGTCCGGGATCACCTGCCAGCCATGGCGGAACCACCTCTCAGACGTACCAGAACCACCTGCCGGAGAAGCTGGAAACACGTCCTGGACACACTGGAACCACGTGACGGCCATGCCTGAACCACCTGCCGAGCACGGCGGAACCACCTGCCGGACACGCCAAAATCACCTGCGGGCTACGCCAGAACCACTTGGACGACTCTCCGAAATGACCTGCCGGGCATGTTGGAACCACCTCTGAGACGTGCCAGAAGCACGTGGCGGACAGTCCGGAATCACCTGTTGGGCATACGCAACCACCTCTGAGACGTACCAGAACCACGTGCCGTGCACGCCGGAACCACCTACCGGACAGACCGGAATCAACTTTTGGGCATGCCG
Organism: Equus przewalskii; assembly: GCF_037783145.1. Taxonomy (NCBI): domain Eukaryota; kingdom Metazoa; phylum Chordata; class Mammalia; order Perissodactyla; family Equidae; genus Equus; species Equus przewalskii. The sequence goes on along the minus strand of NW_027227535.1, from coordinate 12,206 downwards.
GAACCACCAGTCAGATGTGCCAGAAACACGTGCCGGAGACGCCGGAAGCACCTGCCGAGCACGTCGCAACCACCTGCTCAACTCGCCTGAACCACCTGCCGGACACGCCAAAATCACCTGCCCGCTACACCAGCACCACTTCGGGGACAAGCCGGAATCACGTGAGGGGCATGCCGGCACAGCCTCTCAGACTGAACCTCGTGCCGGACACCACAGAACCACCTGCCGGACAGACCGGAACCACCTGCCGGACACGCCGGAACCACCGGCTCGACCCGCCGGAACGACCGCTGGACATGCAAAATCACCTGCCGGCTACGCCGGAAACACTTGCCGAACACTCCGGAATCACTTGCCGGGCACGCAGGAACCACCTCTCAGACATGCCAGAACCCCGTGCCAATGACCCCGGAAGCACCAGCCGAGCACGCCGGAACCACCTGCTCGACTCGCCAGAACCACCTGCCGAACACGCAAAAATCACATGCCGGCTACGCCACAACCAGTTGGTGAACACTTTGGAACCACCTGCCAGGCTTGCTGGAACCACCTGCCAGTCATGCCAAAATCACCTGCCAACTACGCCAGAACCGCTTGACGGACACTGCAGAAACACCTGTCGGGCCGGCTGGAACAACATCTCAGACGTGCCAGAAACGTGTTCATGAGATGCTGGAACCACACCCCGAACAGACGGATACCACCTGCCAGAACCGCCTGAACCACCTGCTGAGCACGCCGGAACCACCTGCTCGACTCACCGGTACCACCTCCCTGAAACGCCAAAATCACCTGCTGGGTATGCCAGAACCACTTGGCGGAGACTCCGGAATCATCTGCCGGACATGCCGGAACCAGCTCTCAGACACACCAGAACCAAGTGCCGGAGACGCCGGAAGCACCTGCCGAGCATGCCGGAGCCACCTGCTCGACTCGACAGAAGCACCTGCCGGACACGCCAAAATCACCTGCCGGGTACGCCAGAACCACCTGGTGGAGACTCCGGAATCACCTGTCGCGCATGACGGAACCACCACTCAGACGTGCCGGAAGCACGTGCCAGACACGCCGGAAACACCTACCGGACAGACCGGAACCACCTGCCAAGAACGCCGGAGCCACCTGTTCGACTCGCTGGAACTAGCTGCCGGACAGGCCAATATCAACTGCTGGCTATGCCAGAACCACCTTGGGGACGGTCCGGAATCACCTGCCAGCCATGGCGGAACCACCTCTCAGACGTACCAGAACCACCTGCCTGAGAAGCTGGAAACACGTCCTGGACAGACTGGAACCACGTGACGGCCATGCCTGAACCACCTGCCGAGCACGGCGGAACCACCTGCCGGACATGCCAAAATCACCTGCGGGCTACGCCAGAACCACTTGGACGACTCTCCGAAATGACCTGCCGGGCATGTTGGAACCACCTCTCAGACGTGCCAGAAGCACGTGGCGGACAGTCCGGAATCACCTGTTGGGCATACGCAACCACCTCTGACACGTACGAGAACCACGTTTCGTGCACGCCGGAACCACCTACCGGACAGACCGGAATCAACTTTTGGGCATGCCGGAAACACCAGTCAGATGTGTCAGAAACACGTGCCGGAGACGCCGGCAGCACCTGCCGAGCACGTCGCAACCACCTGCTCAACTCGCCTGAACCACCTGCCGGACACGCCAAAATCACCTGCCCGCTACACCAGCACCTCTTCGGGGACAAGCCAGAATCACGTGAGGGGCATGCCGGCACAGCCTCTCAGACTGAACCTCGTGCCGGACACCACAGAACCACCTGCCGGACAGACCGGAACCACCTGCCGGACACGCCGGAACCACCGGCTCGACCCGCCGGAACGACCGCTGGACATGCAAAATCACCTGCCGGCTACGCCGGAAACACTTGGCGAACACTCCGGAATCACCTGCCGGGCATGCTGGAACCACCTCTCATATATGCCAGAACCACGTGCCAATGACCCCGGAAGCACCTGCCGAGCACGCCGTAACCACCTGCTCGACTCGCCAGAACCACCTGCCGGACACGCAAAAATCACCTGCCGGCTACGCCACAACCAGTTGGGGAACACTTCGGAATCACCTGCCAGGCTTGCTGGAACCACCTGCCGGTCATGCCAAAATCACCTGCCAACTACGCCAGTACCACTTGGCGGACACTGTGGAAACACCTGTCGGGCCGGCCGGAACCACATCTCTGACGTGCAAGAACCATGTGCATGAGATGCTGGAACCACACCCCGAACAGACGGAAAACACCTGCCAGACCCGTCTGAACAACCTGCCGAGCACGCCGGAGCCACCTGCTCGACTCGCCGGAACCACCTACCTGACATGCCCAAATCACCAGCCGGGTATGCAAGAACCACTTGGCGGACACTCCGGAATCATCTGCCGGACATGCCGGAACCAGCTGTCAGACACACCAGAACCACGTGCCGGAGACGACGGAAGCACCTGCCGAGCATGCCGGAGCCACCTGCTCGACTCGCCAGAAACACCTGCCGGACACGCCAAAATCACCTGCCCGGTACGCCAGAACCACCTGGCGGACACTCCGAAACCACCTGTCGCGCATGCCGGAACCACCTCTCAGACGTGCCGGAAGCACGTGCCAGACATGCCGGAATCACCTACCGGACAGACCGGAACCACCTGCCGAGCACGCCGGAGCCACCTGTTCGACTCGCTGGAACCACCTGCCGGACAGGCCAATATCAACTGCTGGCTATGCCAGAACCACCTGGGGGACGGTCCGGAATCACCTGCCAGCCATGGCGGAACCACCTCTCAGACGTACCAGAACCACCTGCCGGAGAAGCTGGAAACACGTCCTGGACAGTCTGGAACCACCTGCCGGCCAAGCCTGAACCACCTGCCAAGAACAACGGAACAACCTGCCAGACACGCCAAAATCACCTGCGTGTCATGCCAGAACCACTTGGAGGACTCTCTGGGATGACCTGCCGGGCATGCCGGAACCACCTCTCAGACGTGCCAGAACCATGTGGCGGACAGTCCGGAATCACCTGTTGGGCATGCGCAACCACCTCTGAGACGTACCAGAACCACATGCCGTGCAGGCTGGAACCACCTACCGGACAGACCGGAATCACCTTTCGGGCATGCCGGAACCACCTGTCAGATGTGCCAGAAACACGTGCCGGAGACGCCGGAAGCACCTGCCAAGCACGTTGGAACCACCTGCTCAACTCGCCTGAGCCACCTGCCGGACAGGCCAAAATCACCTGCCGACTATGCCAGAACCACTTGGCGAACACTCCGGAATCACTTGCCGGTCATGCAGGAACCACCTCTCAGACATGCCAGAACCCCGTGCCAATGACCCCGGAAGCACCAGCCGAGCACGCCGGAACCACCTGCTCGACTCGCCAGAACCACCTGCCGAACACGCAAAAATCACCTGCCGGCTACGCCACAACCAGTTGGTGAACACTTTGGAATCACCTGCCAGGCTTGCTGGAACCACCTGCCAGTCATGCCAAAATCACCTGCCAACTACGCCAGAACCGCTTGGCGGACACTGCGGAAACACCTGTCGGGCCGGCTGGAACCTCATCTCAGACGTGCCAAAAACGTGTTCATGAGATGCTGGAACCACACCCCGAACAGACGGATACTACCTGCCTGAACCGCCTGAACCACCTGCTGAGCACGCCGGAACCACCTGCTCGACTCACCGGTACCACCTCCCTGACACACCAAAATCACCTGCTGGGTATGCCAGAACCACTTTGCGGACACTCCGGAATCATCCGCCGGACATGCCGGAACCAGCTCTCAGGCACACCAGAACCAAGTGCCTGGAGACGCCGGAAGCACCTGCCGAGAATGCCGGAGCCACCTGCTCGACTCGCCAGAAACACCTGCCGGAGACGCCAAAATCACCTGCCGGGTACGCCAGAACCACCTGGCGGACACTCAGAAATCACCTGTCGCGCATGCCGTAACCACCTCTCAGACGTGCCGGAAGCACGTGCCGGACACGCCGGAGTCACCTACCGGACAGACTGGAACCACCTGCCCAGCACGCCGGAGCCACCTGTTCGACTCGCTGGAACCACCTGCCGGACAGGCCAATATCAACTGCTGGCTATGCCAGAACCACCTGGGGGACGGTCAGGAATCACCTGCCAGCAATGGCGGAACCACCTCTCAGACGTACCAGAACCACCTGCCGGAGAAGCTGGAAACACGTCCTGGACAGACTGGAACCACGTGACGGCCATGCCCGAACCACCTGCCGAGCACGGCGGAACCACCTGCCGGACACACCGAAATCACCTACGGGCTACGCCAGAACTACTTGGACGACTCTCCGAAATGACCTGCCGGGCATGTTGGAACCACCTCTCAGACGTGCCAGAAGCACGTTGCAGACAGTCCGGAATCACCTGTTGGGCATACGCAACCACCTCTGAGACGTACCAGAACCACGTGCCGTGCATGCCGGAACCACCTACCGGACAGACCGGAATCAACTTTTGGGCATGCCGGAACCACCAGTCAGATGTGCCAGAAACACGTGCCGGAGACGCCGGAAGCACCTGCCGAGCACGTCGCAACCACCTGCTCAACTCGCCTGAACCACCTGCCGGACACGCCAAAATCACCTGCCCGCTACACCAGCACCACTTTGGGGACAAGCCGGAATCACGTGAGGGGCATGCCGGCACAGCCTCTCAGACTGAACCTCGTGCCGGACACCACAGAACCACCTACCAGACAGACCGGAACCACCTGCCGAGCACGCCGGAGCCACCTGTTCGACTCGCTGGAACCACCTGCCGGACAGGCCAATATCAACTGCTGGCTCTGCCAGAACCACCTTGGGGACGGTCCGGAATCACCTGTCAGCCATGGCGGAACCACCTCTCAGACGTACCAGAACCACCTGCCGGAGAAGCTGGAAACACGTCCTGGACAGTCTGGAACCACCTGCCGGCCAAACCTGAACCACCTGCCAAGCACAACGGAACTACCTGCCAGACACGCCAAAATCGCCTGCGTGTTATGCCAGAACCACTTGGAGGACTCTCTGGGATGACCTGCCGGGCATGCCGGAACCACCTCTCAGACGTGCCAGAACCATGTGGCGGACAGTCCGGAATCTCCTGTTGGGCATGCGCAACCACCTCTGAGACGTACCAGAACCACATGCCGTGCAGGCTGGAACCACCTACCGGACAGACCGGAATCACCTTTCGGGCATGCCGGAACCACCTGTCAGATGTGCCAGAAACACGTGCCGGAGACGCCGGAAGCACCTGCCAAGCACGTTGGAACCACCTGCTCAACGCGCCTGAACCACCTGCCGGACATGCCAAAATCACCTGCCGACTATGCCAGAACCACTTGGCGAACACTCCGGAATCACTTGCCGGGCATGCAGGAACCACCTCTCAGACATGCCAGAACCCCGTGCCAATGACCCCGGAAGCACCAGCCGAGCACGCCGGAACCACCTGCTCGACTCGCCAGAACCACCTGCCGGACACGCCAAAATCACCTGCCCGCTACACCAGCACCACTTTGGGGACAAGCCGGAATCACGTGAGGGGCATGCCGGCACAGCCTCTCAGACTGAACCTCGTGCCGGACACCACAGAACCACCTACCAGACAGACCGGAACCACCTGCCGAGCACGCCGGAGCCACCTGTTCGACTCGCTGGAACCACCTGCCGGACAGGCCAATATCAACTGCTGGCTCTGCCAGAACCACCTTGGGGACAGTCCGGAATCACCTGTCAGCCATGGCGGAACCACCTCTCAGACGTACCAGAACCACCTGCCGGAGAAGCTGGAAACACGTCCTGGACAGTCTGGAACCACCTGCCGGCCAAACCTGAACCACCTGCCAAGCACAACGGAACTACCTGCCAGACACGCCAAAATCGCCTGCGTGTTATGCCAGAACCACTTGGAGGACTCTCTGGGATGACCTGCCGGGCATGCCGGAACCACCTCTCAGACGTGCCAGAACCATGTGGCGGACAGTCCGGAATCACCTGTTGGGCATGCGCAACCACCTCTGAGACGTACCAGAACCACATGCCGTGCAGGCTGGAACCACCTACCGGACAGACCGGAATCACCTTTCGGGCATGCCGGAACCACCTGTCAGATGTGCCAGAAACACGTGCCGGAGACGCCGGAAGCACCTGCCAAGCACGTTGGAACCACCTGCTCAACGCGCCTGAACCACCTGCCGGACATGCCAAAATCACCTGCCGACTATGCCAGAACCACTTGGCGAACACTCCGGAATCACTTGCCGGGCATGCAGGAACCACCTCTCAGACATGCCAGAACCCCGTGCCAATGACCCCGGAAGCACCAGCCGAGCACGCCGGAACCACCTGCTCGACTCGCCAGAACCACCTGCCGATCACGCAAAAATCACCTGCCGGCTACGCCACAACCAGTTGGTGAACACTTTGGAACCACCTGCCAGGCTTGCTGGAACCACCTGCCAGTCATGCCAAAATCACCTGCCAACTACGCCAGAACCGCTTGGCGGACACTGCGGAAACACCTGTCGGGCCGGCTGGAACCACATCTCAGACGTGCCAGAAACGTGTTCATGAGATGCTGGAACCACACCCCGAACAGACGGATACCACCTGCCAGAACCGCCTGAACCACCTGCTGAGCACGCCGGAACCACCTGCTCGACTCACCGGTACCACCTCCCTGACACGCCAAAATCACCTGCTGGGTATGCCAGAACCACTTGGCGGACACTCCGGAATCATCTGCCGGACATGCCGGAACCAGCTCTCAGACACACCAGAACCAAGTGCCGGAGACACCGGAAGCACCTGCCGAGCATGCCGGAGCCACCTGCTCGACTCGCCAGAAACACCTGCCGGACACGCCAAAATCACCTGCCGGGTACGCCAGAACCACCTGGCGGACACTCCGAAACCACCTGCCGCGCATGCCGGAACCACCTCTCAGACGTGCCGGAAGCACGTGCCGGACATCCCGGAAACACCTACCGGACAGACCGGAACCACCTGCTGAGCACGCCGGAGCCACCTGTTCGATTCGCTGGAACCACCTGCCGGACAGGCCAATATCAACTGCTGGCTATGCCAGAACCACCTGGGGGACGGTCCGGAATCACCTGCCAGCCATGGCGGAACCACCTCTCAGACGTACCAGAACCACCTGCCGGAGAAGCTGGAAACACGTCCTGGACAGACTGGAACCACGTGACGGATATGCCTGAACCACCTGCCGAGCACGGCGGAACCACCTGCCGGACATGCCGAAATCACCTGCGGGCTACGCCAGAACCACTTGGACGACTCTCCAAAATGACCTGCCGGGCATGTTGGAACCACCTCTCAGACGTGCCAGAAGCACGTGGCGGACAGTCCGGAATCACCTGTTGGGCATACGCAACCACCTCTGAGACGTACCAGAACCGCGTCCGTGCACGCCGGAACCACCTACCGGACAGACCGGAATCAACTTTTGGGCATGCCCGAACCACCAGTCAGATGTGCCAGAAACACGTGCCGGAGACGCCGGAAGCACCTGCCGAGCACGTCGCAACCACCTGCTCAACTCGCCTGAACCACCTGCCGGACACGCCAAAATCACCTGCCCGCTACACCAGCACCACTTCGGGGACAAGCCGGAATCACGTGAGGGGCATGCCGGCACAGCCTCTCAGACTGAACCTCGTGCCGGACACCACAGAACCACCTGCCGGACAGACCGGAACCACCTGCCGGACACGCCGGAACCACCGGCTCGACCCGCCGGAACGACCGCTGGACATGCAAAATCACCTGCCGGCTACGCCGGAAACACTTGGCGAACACTCCGGAATCACCTGCTGGGCATGCCGGAACCACCTCTCAGATATGCCACAACCACGTGCCAATGAACCCAGAAGCACCTGCCGAGCATGCCGGAACCACCTGCTCGATTCGCCAGAACCACCTGCCGATCACGCAAAAATCACCTGCCGGCTACGCCACAACCAGTTGGGGAACACTTCGGAATCACATGGCGGACTTGCTGGAACCACCTGCCGGTCATGCCAAAATCACCTGCCAATTACGCCAGTACCACTTGGCGGACACTGTGGAAACACCTGTCGGGCCGGCCAGAACCACATCTCAGACGTGCCAGAACCATGTGCATGAGATGCTGGAACCACACCCCGAACAGACGGAAAACACCTGCCAGACCCGTCTGAACAAACTGCCGAGCACGCCGGAGCCACCTGCTCGACTCGCCGGAACCACCTACCTGACATGCCCAAATCACCAGCCGGGTATGCCAGAACCACTTGGCGGACACTCCGGAATCATCTGCCGGACATGCCGGAACCAGCTCTCAGAGACACCAGAACCACGTGCCGGAGACGCCGGAAGCACCTGCCGAGCATGCCGGAGCCACCTGCTCGACTCGCCAGAAACACCTGCCGGACACGCCAAAATCACCTGCCGGGTATGCCAGAACCACCTGGCGGACACTCCGAAATCACCTGTCGCGCATGCCGGAACCACCTCTCAGACGTGCCGGAAGCACGTGCCGGACACGCCGGAATCACCTACCAGACAGACCGGAACCACCTGCCGAGCACGCCGGAGCCACCTGTTCGACTCGCTGGAACCACCTGCCGGACAGGCCAATATCAACTGCTGGCTCTGCCAGAACCACCTTGGGGACGGTCCGGAATGACCTGCGAGCCATGGCGGAAACACCTCTCAGACGTACCAGAACCACCTGCCGGAGAAGCTGGAAACACGTCCTGGACAGTCTGGAACCACCTGCCGGCCAAGCCTGAACCACCTGCCAAGCACAACGGAACAACCTGACAGACACGCCAAAATCACCTGCGTGTTATGCCAGAACCACTTGGAGGACTCTCTGGGATGACCTGCCGGGCATGCCGGAACCACCTCTCAGACGTGCCAGAACCATGTGGCGGACAGTCCGGAATCACCTGTTGGGCATGCGCAACCACCTCTGAGACGTACCAGAACCACATGCCGTGCAGGCTGGAACCACCTACCGGACAGACCGGAATCACCTTTCGGGCATGCCGGAACCACCTGTCAGATGTGCCAGAAACACGTGCCGGAGACGCCGGAAGCACCTGCCAAGCACGTTGGAACCACCTGCTCAACGCGCCTGAACCACCTGCCGGACATGCCAAAATCACCTGCCGACTATGCCAGAACCACTTGGTGAACACTCCGGAATCACTTGCCGGGCATGCAGGAACCACCTCTCAGACATGCCAGAACCCCGTGCCAATGACCCCGGAAGCACCAGCCGAGCACGCCGGAACCACCTGCTCGACTCGCCAGAACCACCTGCCGATCACGCAAAAATCTCCTGCCGGCTACGCCACAACCAGTTGGTGAACACTTTGGAACCACCTGCCAGGCTTGCTGGAACCACCTGCCAATCATGCCAAAATCACCTGCCAACTACGCCAGAACCGCTTGGCGGACACTGCGGAAACACCTGTCGGGCCGGCTGGAACAACATCTCAGACGTGCCTGAAATGTGTTCATGAGATGCTGGAACCACACCCCGAACAGACGGATACCACCTGCCAGAACCGCCTGAACCACCTGCTGAGCACGCCGGAACCACCTGCTCGACTCACCGGTACCACCTCCCTGACACGCCAAAATCACCTGCCGGGTATGCCAGAACCACTTGGCGGACACTCCGGAATCATCTGCCGGACATGCCGGAACCAGCTCTCAGACACACCAGAACCAAGTGCCGGAGACGCCGGAAGCACCTGCCGAGCATGCCGGAGCCACCTGCTCGACTCGCCAGAAACACCTGCCGGACACGCCAAAATCACCTGCCGGGTACGCCAGAACCACCGGGCGGAGACTCCGGAATCACCTGTCGCTCATGCCGGAACCACCTCTCAGACGTGCCGGAAGCACGTGCCAGACACGCCGGAAACACCTACCGGACAGACCGGAACCACCTGCCAAGAACGCCGCAGCCACCTGTTCGACTCGCTGGAACCACCTGCCGGACAGGCCAATATCAACTGCTGGCTATGCCAGAACCACCTGGGGGACGGTCCGGGATCACCTGCCAGCCATGGCGGAACCACCTCTCAGACGTACCAGAACCACCTGCCGGAGAACCTGGAAACACGTCCTGGACATACTGGAACCAAGTGCCGGCCATGCCTGAACCACCTGCCGAGCACGGCGGAAGCACCTGCCGGACACGCCAAAATCACCTGCGGGCTACACCAGAACCACTTGGACGACTCTCCGAAATGACCTGCCGGGCATGTTGGAACCACCTCTCAGACGTGCCAGAAGCACGTGGCGGACAGTCCGGAATCACCTGTTGGGCATACGCAACCACCTCTGACACGTACCAGAACCACGTGCCGTGCACGCCGGAACCACCTACCGGACAGACCGGAATCAACTTTTGGGCATGCCGGAACCACCAGTCAGATGTGCCAGAAACACGTGCCGGAGACTCCGGAAGCACCTGCCGAGCACGTCGCAACCACCTGCTCAACTCGCCTGAACCACCTGCCGGACACGCCAAAATCACCTGCCCGCTACACCTGCACCACTTCGGGGACAAGCCGGAATCACGTGAGGGGCATGCCGGCACAGCCTCTCAGACTGAACCTCGTGCCGGACACCACAGAACCACCTGCCGGACAGACCGGAACCACCTGCCGGACACGCCGGAACCACCGGCTCGACCCGCCGGAACGACCGCTGGACATGCAAAATCACCTGCCGGCTACGCCGGAAACACTTGGCGAACACTCCGGAATCACCTGCCGGGCATGCCGGAGCCACATCTCAGATATGCCAGAACCACGTGCCAATGACCCCGGAAGCACCTGCCGAGCACGCCGGAACCACCTGCTCGACTCGCCAGAACCACCTGCCGGACACGCAACAATCACCTGCCGGCTACGCCACAACCAGTTGGGGAACACTTCGGAATCACCTGCTGGGCTTGCTGGAACCACCTGCCGGTCATGCCAAAATCACCTGGCAATTACGCCAGTACCACTTGGCGGACACTGTGGAAACACCTGTCGGGCCGGCCGGAAGTACATCTCAGACGTGCCACAACCATGCGCATGAGATGCTGGAACCACACCCCGAACAGACGGAAAACACCTGCCAGACCCGTCTGAACAACCTGCCGAGCACGCCGGAGCCACCTGCTCGACTCGCCGGAACCACCTACCTGACATGCCCAAATCACCAGCCGGGTATGCCAGAACCACTTGGCGGGCACTCCGGAATCATATGCCGGACATGCCGGAACCAGCTCTCAGAGACACCAGAACCATGTGCCGGAGACGCCGGAAGCACCTGCCGAGCATGCCGGAGCCACCTGCTCGACTCGCCAGAAACACCTGCCGGACACGCCAAAATCACCTGCCGGGTACGCCAGAACCACCTGGCGGACACTCCGAAATCACCTGTCGCGCATGCCGGAACCACCTCTCAGACGTGCCGGAAGCACGTGCCGGACACGCCGGAATCACCAACCGGACAGACCGGAACCACGTGCCGAGCACGCCTGAGCCACCTGTTCGACTCGCTGGAACCACCTGCTGGACAGGCCAATATCAACTGCTGGCTATGCAAGAACCACCTGGGGGAAGGTCCGGAATCACCTGCCAGCCATGGCGGAACCACCTCTCAGACGTACCAGAACCACCTGCCAGAGAAGCTGGAAACACGTCCTGGACAGTCTGGAACCACCTGCCGGCCAAACCTGAACCACCTGCCAAGCACAACGGAACTACCTTCCAGACACGCCAAAATCACCTGCGTGTTCTGCCAGAACCACTTGGAGGACTCTCTGGGATGACCTGCCGGGCATGCCGGAACCACCTCTCAGACGTGCCAGAACCATGTGGCGGACAGTCCGGAATCACCTGTTGGGCATGCGCAACCACCTCTGAGACGTACCAGAACCACATGCCGTGCAGGCTGGAACCACCTACCGGACAGACCGGAATCACCTTTCGGGCATGCCGGAACCACCTGTCAGATGTGCCAGAAACACGTGCCGGAGACGCCGGAAGCACCTGCCAAGCACGTTGGAACCACCTGCTCAACGCGCCTGAACCACCTGCCGGACATGCCAAAATACATGCCGACTATGCCA